>NW_009615844.1:54047-65845 GCF_000690535.1 Cariama cristata | reverse complement strand
TCCCTGTCCTTCAGAAAGAGCCTGAGCCTTCCATTCCAACACTCCAGTCCTAGGAGCCATCCCACCACGTCTCTGTGATGCCCATGAGCTCATAGCCCTGCAGGAGTGCGCACATGGTGCATTCGCACAGAGACATTTAAGTTGGGCACCCCATGAAGCTGATTTAATGGCTGGAGTGGCTGGGATTCCTTTGTGCTGCTCTTCAGGTGCTCTCCAGGTGCTCTCCTCTCAACCTGGCTCTGGGCATCTATTCCTGGCACTGGCATCAAACTGCTGCAAGTGGGATGGATTGAGGTTCCCCTCCCCTGGAAGCTTTAGTTTAAAGCCCTCTCCACCAGCTTGGCAAGCCTATGACTGAAGATGCTCTTCCCCTTCTCTGACAGGTGAACCCCATCAGCCCCCAGCAGACCAGACCAGGTTTCTCAAAGCAAGTCCCATGGTCTAAGTAGCCAAACCCCTGGCTGTGGCACCAGTCCCATAACTATTTGCTGGTTCACCAGATTTGATCGGCCCTTTCAAACCTCTTCCCTTTGACTGGGAGGACTGATGTTCTGTGCTTCAGAGTCCCTTTCTGCTGCCCCCAGGGCTCTGTAATCCTTCTTGAGATCCCTCAGAGGGTTCCTGGCTGTATCGCTGGTGCCCAACACCAAACAACAGCAGCAGATAACAGTCAGTGAACTGTACGAGGCTTGGGAGTTTCTTGGTGACATCGCTGACAAGCCCCTGGTAAGTAGCACACTTCTCTAGAGAGCGCGTCACGTCGGCAAATGGGTGCTTCTGTACCTCTCAGGAGAGTCACCTACTACCATCGCCGGTCACCTCTTTTTAGTTGTGCTGGTTGTTATACTGGGAGCAGATCAGGCTACCTTACTCAGCTCCAGCATCTCTCCTGATACGACTGGTCTTTCCTCTTCAGTCTGCAGAGCAGTGAAGCGGTTCTGCAAGGGCAGAACTTTGTTCTGGGGAAGTCTCTTGCCCCTGGGGGTCCTTGCTGTTGAAAGCTTCCATTCTTCTGTATTATTGGCCCCCTCCCTTCCGTGTGGGCTGTGGTTCCACTGCAGACTGTGCTTGGAACCAGCTCTTTAGCTCCTTCTCAGCCTCCCTCATGCTCCGCAGCCTTCTCACCACCTCCTGCACCTCAGTCACCCCCTGCAGGAGCTCCTCCACCTGGGCACACCGTGTGCAGGCAGGGCTGCTGCCTGTCCCTGCCCCAGGGGAAAGGTCCAGGCAATTCCTGCAGCCTGAGGTCTGCACTGCCGCCTCTCCCCTCAGCAGCTCGGTCTGGGTGGAGGCATCAGCCACTGCTGGGGTAGATGGTGCAGACTCCCCAACCAGAGCTGCAGCTTTTGCTCTCAGACGAGTGCCCACCATTCTGCCTTGAGGGTCAGGTAGGATGAGTGCCCTTGGCCTGGGCAGATGGTCACACAACAGTGCCTGGTTGCTGGGTTAGGTGGACTTCAAGTCTCTCCACTGGGTCAGTGGAGCGTCCCTCCTTCAAAGACACACACTCCTTGCATGCCCTCCATTGTGAACTGCCATTTAGATTGGCTATTAGGAAAAGTTTCTTCATCAAAAGTGTTGTCAAGCACTGGAACAGGTTGCCCAGGGAAATGCTTGAGTCACCATATCTGGAGGTATAGACATGTAGACATGGCATTAGGGACACCATTTAGTGGTGGACTTAGCAGAGTTTGGTTAACGGTTGGACTCAATGATCTTAAGGGTCTTTTCCAACCTAAATTATTCTATGATTCGATACTAGACAGAATTAATGTATGCATATATGTTTTTATGTCTATATTCATCAACTAACATATTATTTTTCCCAAAGCAAGATAATGGGAATAATAGGTTTTGTGGCAGCAAAAAAACTGAAATGAATGAAATAATCTTATTTTCTTTCTCTCTTGCTCTTCAAAAAAACCCATGAAAAAACAAACACACCACAACTCTTTTATTGTACCTTTAGAAATAAAGTCTAGACAGGAACTATTTCTCAAGCAAAGTGCTGTACTTTCCTTCTGTTTCCAAAGTTTGTTTCTTTTATCTCAACAAAACTATAAACATACAGGACATTTTGACTCAATAGGCTTTGGAAAGATAAGCTTTTTCAATTGCTAGCAATGTCCCCTTTTGACATAGATCAATTCTGCCTTCCACTTTTAAAGGTGAAGGAACTGCAGCACTTCTCCCTAAAGCCAGCTTTTTATGGCTTCACATGGCAGGCCACTTCCATTTTCACTGAGCAAAACAGAGTAATTGAAATCTTCCCCTTGCCCAACATGCCTCAGCTCTAACCCTTTGCGTGGGAGCAGCCTAAGGTCTGGCTCAGCCCCAAGCAGATGCAGGCAGCTGTAGTAGCCGACTGTGAACAAACATATCTAAGCAGCAAGACTTGGGAATTATTTCTGCCAAATTATAACTAAATGAATGTTTGACCCAAATCAGCTAGCATCTTTCTCTGGATAAAGCAGACAAAAGAAGTACTTGTAACTGACCAGGTAGGCTTGCCTCTCTTTTTAAAGTGTATATCTACCTTGCTAAATGAAAATGTAAAGGCAACAATTGATAATAAAGAAAAATGACTAGCCATGAGGATACACAGGTCAGAACTTGCAGAGAGCCTACCAGTTTCAATGGATAATTCAAAGTTCTCCAAGGCTTTATTCTGCTTGTGCCACATAGTTATGTCTGACTGAATTAAGCTAGCACAGAAATGCTACTATATATTACAGGAACAGAGTTATTTACCAATGCAACAGTCAATTTAAATTGCACTGGAGGTGGTCATTTCCTTATGCTATTCACTTCTGTTAACTCCTACTATGACTGATTTTTTTTATTTTTTTTTTTAATTCATAATAGCTATCTGGCAGCTTTTTTCCTCATGATTTGCACATAAAGAACATTAAACAGGAAACATTGCTAAAAAAAATATTTTGGCTATTTACATAACATTTTTGCCCCCAGAAATCATTCATAAGGTCATCTGGTTATTTTTGTCCTCCTTTCTTCCAAAATGTCCACCGTAAATCTTGGGCATGACTGAATTGCAACCAAAGTAAAGGTCTCATTATATTCTATCTTTGGGTTAGAGATTCCTTTATTAACCAGAGTAATTTAAATCGGACATTTCTACGTTAGGATCTGGCATCTTGCAATGTAATCCTATAAATCATACAAACATATCACTTGTGTCCCTTTATTCATCTATGGTGACAGGACAACATTTCTTAAAATATTTTATAGACAATTAAGGTATTTATGTGTCACCCTTGGTCATATCAAGGCCTGTTTTTTCAGACCAAGGAAGAAAGAAAAATGTCAGTCAAAACTTAAACAAAAAAAAACCCTCTTCTAAATGATAATGCATTTTTCATCACAAGGATCAACTCATTCAATAAACATCAGATAATTAACATTTACTGTCTACTTTCCTGAAAGAACAGAGGTTTCCAGTCACACCTAAGTGTGAAGTTCCAGGGAAAAAATCTTATCCTTGAAGTGAAAATGTCTGCTTTTGTCTGCAGCTGGGTAATTGTACTCTCCTGTGTTCTCACAACTCATTGACCTACCTGGCTGCAACCATTTTAAGCAACTAAGGATTAAAGTCTATTCAATTTATAGGACAGGTTATAAGCTCTTATCTCATACTTGTCATGTAGCATCACTAGGTCAGTCACTGCATATCTAAGCTACTTCCAAAATGTACTCTTAGCTTTTTCTCAGCATGGCTTCTTTCTCCATGGAGAATAAAAAAAGGTTGTTTTTTGGTTTTGTTTTTTCTAACAAAACATTCAAAGTTGCAGTGAATTAAAATACAGAAAATGTACAACTCAAATTTTCAAAACATATAAAACAGAATAGAGAAGAAAAAAATAAGAATAGATAACAGTGAAATAATATGTTGGTAGACATCAAATTAAACATTAGCAAATTGTGTGGCTTTTTTGCTTTCTGTCTCTGCTGTATTTCCAATATAGAACAATACATGTTATCCTCAGCTGACAGAAAATTTATGCTGCCTTTGCAAATTAGTCAATCAAGTAAAAATATCAAATCTCACTGCTCTTCAACAGGCTGTTTCATCGAGATCAGAATTTTCTCTTGCTGACTTAATTAACTTTGGTTTCCAATCAGGAGAAGCAAATTTTAATGTCATTTAAAAGTAGTATTTCAAGAGAAAGTCACATTTTTTACTTTGATATAATTTCAACATGTAGTTAAGAAGTTTTATGAAAGAAAAATGTCACTTTCACGTATCAGATCATTCTGATAATAATAGCTGAATATTTAACATCAAATTTCTGTTGAGAAACACAAAGTAATTAGCTTTTCTTCCAAATAGAAATTACAAGTAATTTTAAATGACCAAAATACCCTGTGTCATTTTTTATTTTTTCACACCTCCAATCCTATTTTCTCACTTGTACTGAATCTATTCCTAAAGTGTATTCCTCAAACACATTCTTGTTTGTAAGACATCTCCAATGAGGCTACTGAATGAGATGTGTTCAGATGTTCACACGCAGGTGCTGGAAAACATTCAGTGGACATGGAAATGCAGTGTGAATTATGTCCTGTAAAATACGAAATGCAGCATGGCACTACCTTGCAAGAAAGGTAAAACCACCCACATTTAATGACAGAATAGGCAGGAAACCAAACAGCATCTTCCTTAAGAAAAGTTGATTATTTTTTTTTTTTTAAATCACAATGGTAGTTGAGATTTCATACTGTTAACAAACAGAACAAATACCACATGACTTTTGATTAGAAATGAATTATTTTTTAATCTAAATTTGATTTTAAAAGCCATGATTTTCATCAGTCAATTAATTTAAACTAGAAGTTTAAGACTTGTTTTCAAAGTAATTTAGCAGTAGTCAGAGTATCACAAACCCATTCTAAGGTAAGAATGGATGAAGACTACTAGGCATAAGAAGACCACTTTCTTTTTTCTACCTGTGCAGCTGACATATTTTACCCAAAACATATATTCTTTAAAAAGTAGAATACCATCTGACCAAAATATCATGACTTTTCCTTTTGCTACTTAACATTTATGTTTCTCACCCTATTAGGCGACTTCTACAAATAACCAGTCCAGAAATAAACTGCAGTGTTTAAACCACATGCTTTTGATAACTAACCAATAAAATAATGAAATAATAGTTATCATTCACAATACAACACAAACTAGTTGCAATTCAAGAACTGTTCACATGAAAATTCATCAGAAGAATGGGAACAGAGTTTAAAAACAATAAATAGCATCTTTCTTAATAGTGTTGAACAGAATTCATTGAAAGCACTACTTATTAAAACTCCAGTCCCATATAAAATTGAACTACCTTCCTTAGAAGAAAATCTCTTATAGTTCTTGTGTTGGGGGCGTGGGGTGGGGAGTGTTTTTGTTTGGGTTTAGGAGAGAGACAAGAGAGACTAGGGAAACATACTTCATCACAGTAGTATATGATGTAACATTGAAGTTTTCACAAGTAATGGAAGGAATATGGAAGGTTAAGTTTTACAGTGGATAATCACAGTTGCCTTTTACTCCTGGGAACCTGTACTTAAGCAAGGTCAAGCAGAAAATTAGTTTTGTGATCTCTTCACAGAACTATCCTACAGTTAGAAAGGGCTATGACCAGAATAGAAGGAGGCTGGCAGTTAAAGGCTGAACTGCAGGGACAAAGTTTTCACCCACATGCTTCAGCCTTCAGCATCCTACCAGACCCCACTCCTGTGCTTAATGTGAGGTTACTGACCTGTGTAAGGTGAACCACACCTATCTTTATGGAATTGGTGTCTTAACCTGTACAGTTACTGTTCTTATCAAGAACAGTCTTTCTCATCCCTTGGTATCAGAAATGTTAATGGAAAATATAGTCAATTACTTGCCACACCCTACAATCACAAAGAAACTACATAATCTTGATTATATACTTTTAAATTAAAGGAAGTTATATCACTCACTCAAGAAACCAGAAGAAGCAGTTGTACATCACTCATAGAAGATTTGTAATTGGTTTGGTGAAATAATTAATAGAAATTAAGGCGAGGTAAGTTAACAAAATTAAAGAAAACATTGTGTCTAAGAGATATTTAGGTTGCATTTTGTGACCTCTTTTTGAACTTGAAAGAAGGTAGTCAGAGCCCAGAGCATGCTGGCTTTATTTCATTCCCTTCAGCGATATCATATGGTCTAACGAAAGATACTAGATTTTAAATTATTGAATCATATTATCTCTATGCTTACATTTTCCCTCTCTTACATTCTTACACTACCATAGCTATAATATTTCTTTTAGAACACAATTCAAATGCATTTTCTACTCTCCCAATTTCTGCAACATTTATCATCTGAAGTAATTCATAATAATTTCAATGCTGAATTCAGATTTGAAGGTCTCCATTTACTGGCTACATTTAAAAAAATGTAGTGAATATGCAGAATAGACAGTTATCTGCAAAATTAAGCAACAAAAAAGTTTCAGTGTGATTTGACACACCAGTCATCTCTACAAGACCTGTCTCCTACTTATTTAAATGCTTCAATGAAGTTGAGTTCCACAATAATTGAGCAACATTCCAACATTTTAAAATAGAAAAAAATTGTATCATTATCTCTTCTCTTGCTAAACCCTGAGGAAAAATAGCCTGATTGAATGGGGATGGGAGATGTGTGTTGTGTGGGTGGATGTGTTCCATGTGTGAGAAATAATTACAGAGGAGAAAAGAAATTAATTTTAGTTTTAGTTTTTATAATGGTGAAATCTGTGGTCACTTTCCCTTGTTAAAACTTCTGAAAACAGCATTTCCAACACCTGTATGACCCCCAATATTAATCAACAAAAGAGTGCTTAAAAATAGTTTTTTTAAAAGAATACTTTTCAAAATCCTGTCACATAAATGATTTAGCATTTTATATCACCAAGTAGCAAGCCACACAGAGTAATGTTACTTACTAACTTTTAGAAACAGTTGAAATATTTAGTATATTCTGCTGTAAATAATGTAATGCATAAAACAAGTATTGTTGCCTTACTGGAAGGTCTAGCATTTATTACTGCAATTTCTACTTATAAAAAAAGCTCAGTCATAGTAAGAAAAAATCATTAGCCAATATTGTTCTAATAATTTTCTTACCATTCAAATTTTTTGTTAGCTGTCTGTATAACAAAATTATGACAACTTACCTGAATTTTCTAGTAGAACATCTGCAATTTAAAGCACCAGCACAGTCTTTCCAATGGTCCTTATAACCCTGTGTTGTCTCTCCAAGCATGACTAATAGTTCAGGTCTAGGGAAGGAGTAAAAAACTGTGCTCCTTCCAGTACTCGTTCTCAGCTCTTGGCAGCTGGCAGTTTAAGGACTTAATAAATTAGAGGTCATCTGCACATCATCATGTTAATAGCTTTTAATACACCTTTCTGTTAAGAGTTCAATTAAGATTTTTTTTTTGAACACAGTTCTAGTTTTAGACCCCTCACAATATTCTTCAGGAATGAGTTAACTGAACTTAAGAGTTACTCTCTGTACCTTCTCCTGTTCGCTATATCCTATTGAAGAGTGAACAGTGTGCAAACTTGACAATTTTCTCTCTTACGAGGTTAAATGCAAGTCTTTCTGGCTCCTCCAGTGATGTTGAATTTGAGTCTACCATGGTTGCTCAACACTCACAACTTTTCTGGTTAAAATGTCAACCAGACTTCATGAACTACTTAGAAGTAAATCAGTAATTGTTTTTCCTATGCCTTTAAAAAAATCCAAATAATATTCAGTGTATAAGAATGACAAAAAGGATAGGCTATTTTTATTACAAAAGTATTTTAATTTGAAATTAAGTCCTGTTCTCTTCAACGTTGACTCAGAGCTTTCTTCAAATTTTACTTGGGTCCAGAAGATGGCTTTGGTGACATTCAAATTATCATCTTACCAGAAAACAACCAATTACAATCAAAATCAAGAAAACAAGACACATTTCTTCTCCATAAACGTGAGGTAAGAAATTTTGCTAATATCATAGAAGCTCTCGTCAAATACAATGGCAATTCAGCATGACAACAAATGGTATTTTGCCTGAATGACTTGTAAAATATAGGAGGGATTCTGCTTTCATGTGAGCCTGTATTGTATTGCACAAGAGCTCTTAATACACAGTTTCCCTGTGAAAAGGGGAAATAGCACACACACAGAGCTTTCTGCCAGCTACCCCTTCCCTAGTAAAAAAAAATATGCACTGTGGTAAAAGCAAGAAGGGAGCTTGCCAGTACAGAGCTGTAAATAGTCTTTGAGTTGTGTAAGTTACATTGATTTTTTTCCCCCCTTGTAAAATTTTCCAAGGAGAAGTAATTTGGGATCAAGAAACCACAATTAACAGTTTTTACCCATATCCTCCACCTGGGTCTCAACTTACCAGCTGAGACACTTGTCATGAGCTTTCCTTTTACACAGTAAGGACTCATTCATTAAGGTTCACCGAGACTTTGACAGTTCTGAACACAAGGACCTGTTCACATCTGTTACCTTTCCTGACTCAGGCTTTGAAAACACTAATAAAAGTTTGAAATGCCTACTCTGTTCATTGTTGTTCACTACCTCTTTGCTGTTAGGGCAGTTTGGTATTATCACAATTATCTTTTTGTTGGTAAGATTTATTTTGGACTCTGTAAATAAATACTGCAAATGTTGTATCCTGTGTGACCTTAACCACCGTAAAGCCTCTACTGAAGTAATTTAAAGAGATAATTTTTCCTTTTTTTTTTCATAATTTGCCCCATAAAATAATCATAATTTGATTATTACTTTCAAAAGAATCATGAAATATGCAATAGCAACTAATGTGAATGAACCATGTGTTGGAAGGGAATAAAATTATAACAACTTAAAAAGGAAGAACAATATGTCTAAATTAAAATGCTGGTCAACAGAACACAGAGTTGACATTTAAAAAGGTTATGTTTGACTGTAATAAAATAAATGGCAGCTCTTTGTGTACACAGTTGTCAATTAGCATTGCATATGTGTCTCTTGGATACATTTATTTTTGTCTAATGACTCCTTATTCAAGATGCAAAAATCTATTATTAATGTTTGGTAAGTACTAAGGGAAATAACTAAGAATAATAGCTGCCTCTTTGTATTAGCATTTTCTTTTCATTAGAATGTCACTAAAATGAAAACATAATATAACATCTAAAATCATCAGAACTGTTTGGAAACAGAAAAGTCAAAATATAATAGAAATGGAAAAGTTATAAGAAAATCTTATTTACAGTAGATTCAAGTGAGACAAGAATTATTCTTTTTAAGGTTAAATTAAAGCAAGTAAATCTGTTATTTATCTACTATGAACTTCTCATCTATAATACGGCTGTTAATGCAGACATGATTAATCTTGAATGATACTTTTTAGTAATCAAAGACAAAAATAATTTGCAAAAACATTTATATCTATTGCAATGCAACTACGTGGTTCCCTAAACGTCTGAGCCTTGTGAGTGATTTATGTATAATGGAAGTTTTATTTCCTTTTTGCCCTTAATCAGGAAAATAAGCTCTCCAGTTGAAACTCAGAAGGAATAGACTATTTCCTTCTGGCATCGGCACAGAGCACTGCTTTGCCTCAAGAGGAAATGCAAAGGAAACTGCTTGCTGCATCTCTTCTTAAGCCTGAGCTTTGCTGGATGATACAAAAACCCCTGCGTAGCACACAAAGGGGCTCATTGCCAGAGTCACATCCCAGTGTCAATTTAAGTCAAATTATTTTCATGATTTTGCAGCAACCAGCAAAAACTGTTACTCTCCCTCCTAAAGAGGGATCAGGATACAAATAGAATAAGGTGTTTTTTTTCACAAGATAGAGAACAACTCCATAGTCTGATGTCCATGAGGTTCACCAGAAAGGGCAGCTAAGTGTATCTTAGTTCTAGCCCTTACTCACAATAATTTGTACAATTTACATTAAAACAAGTCATCGAATAAAATGAACAAACAATCCTGGCAGAACAGATTTGAAACCAAGTGTGGTGGGTTGACCCCTGCCAACAACCAAACAGCTGCCCAGCCTCTTGCTCATTCCCCTCTGCCATGGGACGGGGACAAAGTAGAAGGAAGGCAAGAAAACTTGACACCACAATAATGACAGTATAATGAGGAAAGCAAATGTTGCATGCAGAAGCAAAAGAAAAAGGGCATTTCATTCACTGGCAGGCAGATGTCCAGTCACCTCCTGGAAAATCAAGTCCTTAGAATGTGTAACAGTTACTCAGGAAGACCAGTGCCATGATCACAAATGTCCTCCTCCTTTCCTAGAGCTCTTATTGATAAGCACGACATCATATGGTATGGAATATCCCTTTGGAGAGTTTACATTAGCTGTCCAGGCCGTGTCCCCTTCCAGCCTCTTTCTGACCACCAGTCTAACTGCAGTGGGAAAAAGCCTTGATGCTGTGCAAACACTGTTCAGCAATAACCAAAACACTGGTGTATTATCAACACTTTAATTATATGCGCATCATGAAAAAGACGCGTATCACTGTTCTCCAGACAGTTTCATTATGAAATGTAAATGGTGATTGTGCTGAATCCTTTGAAATGAAGGGTCCCTACCCATGGGACCTTGTTTGGATCCTGCATATACACGATATCTAAACGTAAAAGATGGGTATAACTCAGACCCATTCTAGGCTTTCATGTTTCCTACTGGCAAGCCCAAGTCAGCTTTTGTGGTGGATATTGACCTATAGAAAACTCCCTGTTAAATGAAAATCTTTCTTCAGGATTAAATTGGTTTCTACTGAAACCAATGGCAGCATTTTCAATTTAAAAAAAAATTCCAGTACTTTCTGTATGAATTACTTTTATAACACCATGATTACCTCTGCCTTTTGTTTTTCAAAAATTAACATTAATGGCTTGTTGAAAAGTTTGTGCAGGTAAAAAAAATCCATTAACAGTTTTACATTTTTTACAAGTTAAAGTTTCAGTTATAATATTTTTTTTATAGGGAAAAGCCTTGATATTTTGCCTATCAATAGATTCAATCCACAAGCTGAAAGGGGATTTAGAGGTGCTCTATTATTTCCGCAACTCCTGTTCTGAAATTCTTTATAGTTATTTATGTGAAGTACTTTATCTAAGCAAAAATAAGTTTCATTTTAATATGTTGAAAATGAGGCAGTTTATATGATAATGATTTAAGCCTTCAATATCTCCTATCTATTATGAGTATTTCATTGGCTCTTATTTACATCTAGAACACTAACGAAATGTTTTAATTTATTGCCAGATGAACTTGCTGACAATCTTAATGCAATGACATCCATAATAAATAAATATACTGGGACCCAGGGACAATACATAGAAAAGTGTTCAATAACAGCCTGATAAATATCAAAGACTTCACTCTTTTTCAGCAAGAAGAGAGTTCAGGATTCGTCCATGAAACAAACCAGACAATCGTGTGTTTGTTTTTTTTTTTTTTTCAATAAATGAAAATTTAATGTTCAGTGTATGTAACATTTATCCCAGATGTCCTACTTATGACTACAGCACAGCAACTCATCATGAATTTCTGCCTCCAATTAGAACCAAGATAAATGCAATTATCCAACACAATCTATGTAGAACCCCTAGATAAATAAATGTATGTTCCCACAATGTATTATATAAATAGAAATATCTTCTACAGACATGCAAATCATTTAAAGGAGCTATTTTTAGAAGTGAATGCACAGTCAGAACAGAGATACATAAAGAAAGATTTCATATCCCTAGTTATACCTCAGCA
>NW_009615844.1:43825-54016 GCF_000690535.1 Cariama cristata | reverse complement strand
CTCTCAATATGCAGTCCTTCCTGTCAAGATTCAACATCCCTAACATTTAACTCAGAAACTAGTTCAGAAAGTGATTCAAGAACTTTAAAATTATTCAAGCATACTTGAAATACCATCTGCATGAGTGTCATCATCACCATTGTATTCCTCAGTAGCAAGACACACTCCCTCAAATTGCTTCTAGTTCTTCTTTCAAGCTGCAATGTTGTAATGTTGCGTATAACTTACAGATAGCCAGGGAACTGTATGACTATACTGATGTACAGCTTGACCATATAGAAGTACCACTGAAAAAAAGATTCCTTCTAGTTTCTTCCAGCACTTTCACGTATTCCCACCAGCGAGAGATTAGGAGCACATGAGTCTATGAGGAATGCTTCACATCTATGAAAACATGCCACGTTCCACACCCAGGCATCACAGCATACTTTCACTCTAAGGACTGAATATGTACAAAACTTCTCAGCTGATGTGCACACTGCATACACACAACCCCTAGCTAATTATTTTGCATAACTCCTCCAGAAAGGTAATTTACTTCTGACAGATGTGGCATGTTTACCCTGGCTGGATGCCAGGTGCCCACCAAGCCGCTCTGTCACTCCCCTCCTCAGCAGGACAGGGCAGGAAGAAAATAAGATGGAAGAAAGAAATTCGTGGGTCAACATAAAGGTAGTTTAATAAAGTGAAAACAAAAGTCACACACGGAAGGAAAGGAAAACAAAATATTTATTCTCTCCTTCCCACCAGCAGGTGATGTCCAACCACTTCCCAGGAAGCAGGGCTTCAGCATGCTTAGCGGTTGCTCTGGAATGCAAATTTCGTAAATAACGAATGCCCCCTGTCTCCTCCTCCTTTCTCTTAGCTTTTATTGCTGAGCAGACGACATATGGTATGGAATATCCCTTTGGTTGGTTTGGGTCAGCTGTTCTGGCTATGTCCCTTCCCAAGATCTTGTCCATATCCAGCCCACTGATGAGGGAGGAATGTTGGAGAGACAACATTGATGCTGTGCGAGCACTGCTCAGCAGTAGCCAAAACACTGGTGAGTGATCAACACCTTTCCAGCCACCAGCCCCCAGAGGACTGCTATGGGGAAAACTGACTCCATCTCAGCCAGACCCGGTACAACAGACTAACGATTATAAAGGAGAGGATCTTGAAATCGGGAAACTGGTTTGCTAACCAGATGATAGGTTTCATATTCATCACCATTTCCATGGAACTGCATTACTTAAACATTTCTATTATTTGTGTCATTAGTTTTAGCATGGGTAGGTGACTCTGAGGGGAGGGTACAAAGTAGTTCTGCAAGTCAATTAACTCTATATTTAACAATATCAAAAGCAAATCTGGAAGCAGCGTAACAGGACACATTCCACTCAGATCATCCCTACTCTTTCCACATATGAAGCCCAGGTCAAACCATAAACTTGTGTGTGCACATCTCTTCCTCACACACAGAAAAATTAGGAAAAGAAAGAACTTGATCTTTTGCTCTGTCTTCACCACCATTGTTTATTTTGAAGAAGAAACTACTGGCCAGGTGTACTTCTAATTGGCACCAGGTTTTCAGTTATGAGACTGAAAGATTGTTTTGAGATCAGGAGCAGTTCTGGATATTTTCCTGGCCAGCTGAGTTGCCCATAATTTTTCTTGGATCTTTTTCCACCCTGTTTGGTTACACACAGTTTATTTTTCAAATCAATGCCTTCTCTGATATGCTTTGAACCCCCTAGTGCTCTCCTTTCTTCCCTGGAACATCTGAACTGTTTTCTGAACTGTAGCTTATCCTGAGATAATTTTTAAAGCTAAGAAGAACAGCCATTCACTCTGTGCTACCTTGTCACTATTAGAAAATCAGTAACTTCAGTGACATTGATTAAAGGAACCTATGGACAATAAATCTCCCCTTGAGATTTCCTCGGGGGGGTGGGGTGGAGGGGGGGCGAGGGAAAGAAAAACTTCACCATTCACAAGCTACTTGACAAAATAAAATTAAAATGAAAAAGAAACAGAAAATACCTAGAAAACATAAAGAAATAATTGTTGGATACAAAAGATAACTTCATTTTTCTACTTCATTGCTTGATGGAAGCATAGCAGAATAATATCAATTCACAGGTTAACAAGATGACAAATTAGCTAACTTATTCCAGAATACCGTACATAAATCATAAATTTAAGCTGCATTCTATTTATCTTTGTTTATATGACAAGTCTTCATCTAGATAACATATGGGAAAATCACAAGCCCATGTCACCATCACTCAGGCAAATTCCCCATGTAAAATAACCAGCCAGTGCTGAAATATTCCATGTTATTTTCAATCCTAAATTAAAGTAACAGGGGAAAATAAAGATACCAAGGAAAAATGGAAAGTCATGGGTGTCTAGCCATAGAGGAAGAATATTATAGAAAAATCCAGTTCATCTACTGAATATGCATCAGGTCATGAGTCCTCTGGAAGTCTCATACTTACTGCTGCAACCCCATGTTGTTTCTTTCCTTCTCTTCTCCTTTCCAGACCTTCTATTAACCCTAGCTACTCTCTTTAATCTGGTCTCCCAAGGAAATGAGGTTTAGGACCTGCATCTGTCCGTCTCTCAGATCCCCACTTTCAATCAAAACTGATGAGAAGAACTGAGGTCTCAAAATCATTAAGTTGCTGAAATTTATGTGAAAAAGGCATTTAGGTAGAAGACTTTAATGCCTTCAGAGGAGGGAATAATTGCAGAATTAGCTCAGCCATGCTATTAGGTACCAGAGAATCAACACAAGGAGAGCTATAGGAAATCAACCTTCATAAATTCTGCTTTTGAGAGAGGTGTCCGTTTCACTTGCAAAATAAAAAAAGTCTTAGAGAGAAGAACATGATTTTTCTCCAGGCACTGAACAAATCTGAAATAACAATAATCTATAGGTATAGTCACAGTAGTATAGAACAATTCTTGCAGACAGTTCATCAGAAATCTTTATATTTAGTCTTCTGGGCTATTTCTCCCTTATTAAAATTATCTAAAGCATAAGAAACTCAGAGTCTGCAAAGACGTTATGCTGCATTTTCAAAAGCTCCCTTAACTCCTTTAAAGAGGATTTTAATTTCCTTTACTCTCAATGAGAACTGAATGCCTAATTCTCTTAGGTACTTTTGAAATTTTATTAGAAAAATAATACAAACTGAACATAACTAGTGTGCCTGTTCAAGTTCATCCCACATTCATAAGTGGCATAAATTATATAAAAGTTAAAAGTAGACTGGAACTTCTGACAGATTTTTCAAACGACAATATGGAGGAAAAAATTACTTCATCTCCCTCAATGTGAAAACTCTACTTTTCTGCAAGTATGATCTCACAGATGATGTGCCAGTCACTTAGAATTGCCAAGTGAAAGGCTCTTTGAGACAAGGAATGTACTTTCTGGGTGTGGAGAAAATGTGAAAAAATAATACAGCAGAATACAATTTGGCTGATGCATGAGATATCTTTCCATTGTGTGTACTTCCAAATATACTCTTAATACATGAGGAAATGTAGTTTTGCCACAGTTCCTCTGTAATAAAAAGCACGAATAAATTCTATGTAAAACCATTTCTGAAATGTCAAAATAACCGAAATGATTGGAGTAATATAGAAGGTTTTCCTTTTCATTCCTGAAGTACATAAAAGAAATTGCACACAGAAGAGGTGAGGTTCAGCACAGGGCCCACACTACAGATTTATGCCCTCATGAATCAACAAGGCAGAAGCTGTCCAGTGTAAGAAAGAATTGACCTAAATTTCCTCCTCATCAATGGCATGACTCAAGTGATTGGCAAAGCCACATCCTGACTTGGATGCTGCTGCTGCACAGAGCAGTCACCTGAGATTGCAGTAATTCAGCAGCTGCTCAGCAGCATGTGCCAACAGATGGCCTACATGCTGAAAGAGGCACCGAAGAAGTCTTTGTTGGTGCAGAACAACTGTATTGAATTTAGAGACCAGAAAAACTATTATCTATTCCTAGACACGTGATAAGGTTATTTTCATATTAACTAACCATGTACAAATAGATGCAGATACAGACGCAAATTCATCTTTATGAACAAAACCTTCAAAACACAGTGAAGCTTACAGTGAGAACTGTGGAGTTTACTATCATGAAACAATTTTAAAAGGTTTTAAAAAAAAAAGTAGAGATTGCTCACTCTTGTTGTCATTGCTTATTTTGCACTATGAACTATGATCACTATGAATATGCATTGAGCCTGAAACACTGAAGCCTGGAACTGCCTCTGAATTGCAGTGCTTAAATCTAAAGCTGGGAGGACCTTATTCAAAATTCACTCTTGTTAATACAGCACATTGTCACCATATTTATGAATCTGAACCGTAGCTTTTATTGCAAATGCTAAAAAAAGAAAATTAAAAAAAAATTCTTATTCTTTCCTTCTGGTAGGAAAGCAACATATTCTGTGAGCAGCAGGAGTAAACAAGCATGTTTCTGAGTTTTGTTTCCAGTGTGGATTCTTGGATGCTGTAAGAGACCGAAGGGGTTAATGTACGTGGATGCCTCAAGCATTGATGCAGAACAGGTTCTGCTCAGCAACCAGAAGGAGGTTGGTTTGGCTGGGGGCGAGCCGGCAGGGGAAAGGGGGGGGGGGGGGGGGGGGGGCAGGGGTCGAGGTCCTGCCGGAGTATGCGCAGCTCCCTGGTCTGATGGGCTCAGCACGGCATGTATGGCCAGAGGTCACACAGAGATAATTTTGAGGAAGGGGCTCATGACCTCACAACAGACCCCTGCAGACCACTCCCTGTGGCACCTGAGCAGAAGCTCACAAGTTATGTCAGTCCTTGAGGGGCGTGACTGTCGCCATCGGAAGGCGGGAATTCAGACTGTGGAAGGCCCAATTCCAAGGAGTCACCTGCGCACCCACCACCAAAGGATTACTGTGTCCATCATTGACATCGCAGGATCCAAGGGTGGTGATATCTATCGTTTTGTTTCTCTTTTGCTTTCTTCTCTTTCCTCTCTTTCGTTTTTCTTCTCACAAACATCTTAAGAGAACCCACACCGCCTACTAGTATGCTTTCCAAGTTCTGGTTGCTTCTACCGTGAAATAAAATGTTTACCCGATGGTTTGGTGTCGTTTCACCTTAATTTAGCCCAAGGGAATAATGAAACTACTACAACCCCAGAGTTATCTAATCTGGGTCGTAACAGATGTGTAATAAAGAGTGTATCTTTTTGCTCAAAGAATTAGTTTACCAGGGCATCTATTGTAATGACATTAATGGGAATAAAAGACCTTGGCAATTTCCGCCCCAGGTCAAATTGGTTTTCAGGTTCTATAGCCTTTAGGGAGGAGAGAAATGGTGAGGATAGCCATAGTCACAGAGCATAGACTAAGAATGAGGAGCAAGAGGGATAGGATGGGGCAGAAAAAAAACCAACACCAAAACAGATTCCATTAAGCTAATCAATACTAACTGATTTTCTCTGATTTTTAACCAGGATTCCTCTGAGGACTTTCTATTTGATTATACTTCATGTGTGTCTTTTAATAGTTTTATAATTATTTAACAAGCCCAAACTGACTGGACAAAAAAGAGACCAAAAATAAATTATGTCACTCAAATTCCAGAGGTTAAAAGAGAGTGACCCACCCACTCTCAAAGGAAATTGTCTGGTATGAGCAGAAGTGTACAAGGTATCAGAGAGTCTGGAAGGGCAAAATCATTATAAATGCCCCAAATGTGGGGAAAATATCAAATGGCATTTAGATCTTCTTAGGAACCAATGTTGCTCAGATTTGCAGAAGACAAATCTTCCTTAGTGCTCACAGATTTGTCTGGCATAATGATAAAACACAATCCAAGAAAGCAACAGTATTGAAATCTCTATTACCCCCCTGTGATTTCCAATGGATGCACTGGAGAAGCTTGCACGCTTCTGCAGCAGCTTTGGAAATTGAGTTTATAATGACAGATTTTAAATTTGCAAGTAGTAAAATTCAAGCCACTTGGCTAAAGTAAAAGAACAGCTTTACTAACCACAAGAAAAAGAGAGCAAGCAACCCAAATTTAGAGATTAAACAAGTCCTTTTATCCTGGCAATCGTAACTGGAACATAGTATGCATCAGATTAATGTTTAGTTAGAATATAATTTCTGGTATTTTGCAAGACTTAGGAAGATATACTTTTTTCCCTCTTCACAGGTGCAGAACACTTGAAACCTAGGCATGTTTCAAGGCCTTTTGAATTTTGTTTTATTTTTTCTATCTCCTATGCCTGCCTTTCAGATGGTCAGAAACTCCACAGATTCCCAGCTGGTCAATTAACTTTCTCAGTCTCTCACTAAGATTTTCTTCAATTCAGTAACAACTGAGAGGACTCTTAGGAGTATATGTGGTATCATATATCACACATTACTTTTCTCTAACTTCAGCAGCTGGTCCAGACTCTCAAAGAAAATGGATTGACTTTTTCCCTATAGCACTGGTGGGGTGACTGACATCACATTTATTACCAGACCCATTTCAACTTGAGCCAATTTTGTAATAACCTTATTGTTGACATGCTGGATATTAAAGTGAACCTGTGTTATTCAGAAGTGTTTGGTAAGTTTCAAACAAAGCAATTCTGGAAGGCCCAGTCCAGCATTGCTATTAATTATTAATTGTGTTATTACTGTTACATGCACTCCTAAGGCACTCTCCACAGTCCATCTGGTGTGCCCCTTGCATAATTTAGAATTACAACTGTTCTTTACTGGAGAGGGGAAGGAAAGTGAGACTTTCCTTCTCTCTCTCTTGTCTGGAAACGCTTCCTTAGCAAAAATGACAAATCCAAGTGACAAATGCATGTCGTGTTCAGGATACAACATCAGGAGCACTGTAGTACCCAGTGACAAGAAGACAATCACAAAGGGATAAGTTTGACAAAGTGCCATGAGGAATAACTTTTAGCTTAGCCTTGTGTTTTTTCTGGTAGGAGCAAATTCTTACAGAAGCAGATATGCTAAAAAAAAAAATAATCAAAAAAACCTCTCTTCCTCTCCTACAGTGTCAAAGCACCCCTGTTCATCACAGTTCCTAATCTGGGTTCAGAAAACAAAGCAAGCTACAGGTAACAGGGTCCCATGCTACTAAGAGTTTGCAGAGGAGGACCCATGACTGATTTGGAAGCCACAGAATAGAGCAAGAGCACAGAAAAATATAAATCATCTCCTGTGTGCTACAGGGCAGAATTTTGGCTTTTCTTCAGAAATAAGGTAGATATGAAGGACAAAAACCATACAATATTTTCCTAAAACTAAATTGTGTGGGTTTAGAAACTGGAAAAAAAATATATTTATGGAGAATTTTTTTTAATAAAATTGGAAAGAAAAACAGATTCTTTCCAAATTTGTCATTGGTGCAACTTGATGGAAAGAAAAACAGATTCTTTCCAAATTTATCATTAGTGCAACTTGTATATTCTTCCACTTTTTTAGTGCCTACTCCTCCTTATAATTCTTGTATCAAGCAGAGTTTTAGGTAAAGAGAGGTTAAAGTCACTGTCTGATGGAGGAAGCAGACTGTAGGTTTTTCAATGGATTACAGGAGGCAAAAAGATGAATGGGACTTCAGGAAAGGGCAGGAATGGGAGTAAGGCGTCATGTGCAGGCAAACACTATGTCTTGTACCTTTGTTGGCGCTTGACCTCTCACAGTACAATACTTCTTTCTTGAAATGAAGAGTTTCCTTTCTACACTGTACTCTGACACTTCCTTGCTCACCACAATTCCAGTTAATATGCAGACTTTCTAGTTTATAGTACATCTACACAGGAACAGGCAAGTTATATAGTACATATAGTAACTAACACAAGAAAGGGACTGACAAGAAGGTTCTCCTACTCCACATTTAGGAGACAAAGTCCAATTGAATATATAGATATTTTAGTGTATGCATAACGTACATGCTTTGTTACACAGTATGTGAACTTTATCACAGTTTTTCATCTTCTAAACTTGAGATAATGAAAATTTGCTTCAGAATTACTGACACGCAGCTTCTACACTTCAACAGCATAATTTTCCCTGTCATGAGATGTCTTGATCTCTGGTCAACAGATCACTCTTGCTAGGTTACTCTGGACTTCTGAGAAATTACTGTTGAAATTCCTTAGTCAGATAAAAAATTTTAATTAATTACTTTGCCCTAAACATTAGTATGTACAGATTATACACTCTGACAACACATACATGGAAGGCATCATCAACACAGAAAAACGTAGAGATATAATTTAGAAAACTGAGTGACCTTAAAGATTGAAATACCAAAAATTATATAAAATTAAAAGTGTGGAGTAAAAAGGCAGATTTTTAACAAGAATTTCTATTATCACCACACTGCAAAAGAAGAAGAATAGGACACATTAGAAGAAGGACTTGGATGAATTAATCAGGTGTGTGTTGTAAGCCATCAGTGTGATGCAAATGTAAAAAATGGTGCATACAATTATGAAATGAAGAAAGAAGAGAAGCTAATAATACCACTGAATAAAACATTGGTTAGACCTCACCTAAAATATCAGGTGCAAGCCAAGTCACATATACCTAAGATTAATTCAAACTGAGCTAAGAGGTTCAAAAGAAGGGTTAACCAAGGAAGAAAGGTGGTGTCTAGGAACAGATGTCTAGAAGTTGGCTGAGTTATTTGAGCCTGAAAAGAAGATTCAGAGGAGATATGATTACTGACTAGAGATATATCATATAGATAAGTATGAGAAAATGGAGAAAGCAGAGATACTTATATCCAGAGAGAGCATTACTATATGAAAAAAATTTATATATGCTGACTACAAATCAATTTAACATAGGAGTTACAAAAGAGCACCTAACCACCAGGAAACAGAGTTTCTTAGAACAGAGATAATACAGGAGCAATGGAGATAAAAATGGATCCTGATAAGTGAGTGAAGGTGTTAAATAATTTTAATAGTTCAGCATTTAGTAATTTTCATTAGCTTAGCATTAGACCTGTTTTTCATATGGTCTTTTCCAGTTTGATAGCCTGGTTTTCTGGGAAACTTCTCGTTGATAAATGATTTCTCCTAGTAAAACCCAGCTATGCCTATTTCAGTAAGAGAACACTTAAATCAACAACCCTTTATTGTTAGCTCCATGCTGTCTTGTAAGAGCAAAGTTGTAAGACACAGGAAGAAAACAAAACAAGGACTACTCACAGAGCCCTTATCATGTGGAATGAACATAGATTTCCCATTTTCCACATGGAGCAAGGTATAGTAGCTGAGGTATGGTTAATCACAATGAGATCTGTATTCAAAATGAAAAAAATCAATAAGTTTAGTACTGATTGTATTAGACTATTCTGAGTGCATAACAGCATCCAGAGCTCCTAGAGCTGTAACAGTCTTCCTGTTTTAAGCCTGTGTTGCTGAGACATCACACATGTAGTCATTTAAAATCCATGGAATTGAATCAATCAATTATGTCTGGATCTGTGAAGGAGGGTCTATGATAGTTCAAAGTTAGAGAAAGATTATGCTGCTAACACTAGCTGATATGCCACTTGCAAACACTCCATCAAATTCAGCTGGGAGATGTGACTGACTGATGGTTCATTTCATGAATAAAATCTTAAGGCCATCTAAACCTAACTTCTTGGGCATCCCATATTCATACCTAGCTGCCCCTTCAATGTCCCAGCAGTTATTAACTCTGCAGAAAGAGATTTATTGTCCTAGTCACTCTGATTAACAAGCCCAGCACCACTCAGTTCCAAGCTCTAAGTCAGAGATTTTCTTTCCAGGATCAGACAAGTTTGTTTTTAACTGCTCAGATTTACTGTGACTTGGTGTAATTGCATACTGCATTGTCTCCTGACTAAATTAATCTCTCTCCTGTTTTTGTTACTCAGTTTTGCCAAGATCTTTAAAAATCTGTTCTGATATTGTAATGCTATTAAATCATAAGACTGGTTGGCAGGCTGTTTGGGACTGGCTTAAAATTAATACTGGTTAAAACTATATATCAAAGGTACAGTAGTGTTCACCAATAATGCTGTTGAGAAGCTACAATATTCAGCAACATTACTGTTGAGTGTTGTAACTTCTTTTTCCATCAATCAGAGTAGCCCATATGATTATGTAACGTGTTTATGCTGGATGAAAAATAAGACGACTATTTTAATCTCACTCTT
>NW_009615844.1:4376-43794 GCF_000690535.1 Cariama cristata | reverse complement strand
GACTTTTGCTGGACTGTGCTAGAGGCAACACTGAGACAACACAAGAGGAACACCAGAAAAATGATTCAGGAAAGAAGGACAACTAGATAGAAGACGGTAGCTGTTAGAATGCGTAAGGGATGAACACTAGACAAGATAGATCATGAGTATCTGAGAAAGAAGGAATACATATAAAAGAAAGGGTCTTCAGAAAGAGAAAGGGAAAATGAAGGCATTTCTAGGTTTATCTCTCTAGTAGTTAGTCTTCTACATGCTAGGAACTCTTTTTTGTAACTTATCCGGTGGAAGTACAGATATAGAAATAAATAGCTAGATTTACTCACTGGAGGGAAACAACAATTGCAGCCAATAATGATCTGAATGAAGTACAAATAGTAGGCATAGATTAAAAATGAAAATCTAAGAAAGCAATACTGCATAATCCATAAAGGAATGTGAAGTCTATTTACATCAGAGAAACCAAAATAAGAAAATAATTAAAATAAATTAAAGCAAAGTATTACTAAAACCAAATATTCAGCTAACTCTAAGCTTTCAGAGAGATGGAATGCTAACAGTGGATTTTCACGAATTCAGTACAATGAAGACATACTGAACTTGAATACATTTAACCATCTCTTGGGAATAAACTATTCAAAAACATGGGCTTTTTAAAATACCTCTTCAACTTCTTTAGTTTTGATGTACAGCCAAGTATTCTAGACAACATTCAAAACAACAGAACAAATAGGAGGCTTCATTGATAAATTAATCAAAAGCACAGTAAATAAAGAAAATGCAAAGCAAGTTGCTTCTATAAAAGTTTTGGAAATATCTGCATGTAAATAAATATAATCCCCAGAGGCACAAGTCTGTATGTACAGCAAGTGGATTGATATAGTCAGGATGTAGTTTAAAGACAACTCATCAATTCTGACTGAAAGTAACCCAAGAACACATTTTCCATTGGGCCTGTAATTGCCAGAAGTGCTGACTCATCATGAACTTATTTGATGTGTAAATAAAACTGAATTAAGGGAAGTGTGGATAAATCATAAGATTGCTTACACTACTCAGAGGCAGGGATACCACTGGAAAGGAAAAATAATTAGTAAGCTACAATTTTGCTCCTGCCTGAATATGTGTTTAGGCAAGACAAAGTGAGTGGATGCCCTTTGAAACAAATTCTAAAAAGGCATTAATTAGATGCAAGATTGAAACACCTTTTTTAGAATTTTAATTTATGAATTTTATTTATGAATTTTGATTTATGAAAGCAACCAAGTTGCCTGCAGAAAATGAGGAGTTTAAGGGCAGAAGAAAATGTTTGTAAACTAGTAAACACTGAACAGAACTATGTAAGGATGCACGTACTGGAAAGTTGAAATAAAAAGATGAAAAAATAACCTAGTAACAGATCTTTCTCAAACTTCAGACCTGTGGCTTATCAGATATCTCACAGATCATCTGCCGCCTTAACTCTATGTAATTTGATACAAGTAATGGCAAAATGTCTGCAACTATATTTTATGGGGTTTAGTAATTTCTCACAAAGTGGAGCAGCAGCATGATGTTTTATTCTAATTAATTTCCATTAGAGCAGAATTCCTGAAGATATACGCAACTTCCATTCACCAGCAAGGTCTTTATGAGCCATAGCTCATCAGGGAACCTCTGATTCAAAATATCAATCATTAATTAAGAAATGGAACTAATAGAACAAGGTACCCTTGTCAAATGATTTCTCAGGGACCTGAGATACTTTTGATCAAATGCTACATACAACTCCATCATGTTATTGACAGCATACTTATTTCCACTAATAATTCTGCTACTTGTTCTGAAAACAAATAAGCAAGTGATTGGTCTACATGCTGGTTCAAATATATGCTACTTTATAACAACTGGAGTTTGTTTATTCCTGATGCTTATTATAAGAAGATTCATTCCAGCTATGCATATACACATCCTGTGTTCTAGATTATCTTGTTAAATCCTTAGTCTCTACTTTGATCAACTGAACCTCCTTTTAATGTAGGCCAACTTGAAACTGAATCAATAATTCTCACTTAGGAAAAATACAGTGGAGGGGAGGAACAAAAAAATATCTACGTAAAGTATTGCTCAGACCCTGAGAAAGTTAAGTAAAGCCATTCAGTCTTTGGTGTGAATTCGTTCCTGAAATAGATTGGAAAGAGGGCAGCTATGGTTATGATCAGAGCAAAAAAAGCTTTAAAATCCTAAAGTAGCCAAGAATTTCTAACTAGTACCTTACCAGGCTTTACACAGTTTGTAGATGGCAACTTGACTGAATACAAAACACCTTACTTATTGAGTACTAAGTAGACACAAATTGGTAAGAATGTGCTAATATGTCTTGCATGCAAAACTACAAAAATAGATTATTTGATTACTAATTCACTCAGAGAAATGCAATTCAGGAAATGTATGGAAAACTGCACTATCCTGGCTTTATTTTTGCAGTGTTGAACAGTAGAAGTCTTCTTTTGCTAGGTCATTTTATGAGTTGGATGTCTCTTGGAACAATCCATCAGCATCTCCTCTCAGGAAGTAACACAATGTGACACAGGTGACTAACCACAGACATGAAGTGTTTTTCCAGAACCCAAGGGTATCCAAAATACATCAGATATGAACAAGGAACTACAGGAGATCCACATTGTTCTGGTGAGGCAGGTGAAATCTGAGCAGTTACTGGAACAGCTAAAATGGCACTAGATGTTTAGTTTAGGAATTTGACTCATTCCTTCAGAATCTGACATCCTAGAAACTCAAGCAAAATAAATCAAATAATAGCTTCCTCTCAAATTATCTTCCTCCCTGATAGGGATCATACATGGCACCAATATTCCACTAAAAGTTGACTCGATGATCCAGAAGTGGTAAATTAACAGATACAGGTGAAGACCCTTCAGATGAGTCTATATAAATGGCACATATTTTACCCAGACTTCTTGCTAGTAAGATTCCCAACATCCCTTAGCAAATAGGCAGATACTATGAAATATAAACAAACAACTGACAACTCACCAAACACCTTAAACTAATCTTTCAGTTTTTCTTGTAATTGAAAAGAGGAAACAAGAAGACCTTGAACACAGTTACTAAACAGGACCAGTTCATGTAAACTTCAGCTCTAGAAAATTCAGTACATGGCCCATTTCTAACCTTCATAATGCCTCTGATACAATTTAACATATTCAAATTATTTGACTGAATGGAAAGGACCTTGTTGACAATGCAGAAACCAAAGATGAAGTTGACAGTGTTAAATCTGAAATAACATGTTCAGATCACTGCTGAGGGCCATATAAGCAGGCAGATAGATCTACAATACTCGTTTCTTGGTTTTCGTTATTCCCTTGGCTCAAAAAAGTTACCTACTTTCTTCTCTTCCTTTTGAACATTGAAAATTAGTAATCTCTGATTATTAATGGGTTTTGACTTTTTTGTGTTGTTCTTCAAGATGTGTAAGCACAGCAGGGAGCCACATAAAACTCTTTACATTTCTGAAAAAACTTCCTCAAGAATCACTTAGGAGTTTACAAGAGTCAGCAGAAGTGAGAGAGCTTAATTCAATCAAGAGAAGTGGGCTCCTAAATTAAGTGCAGGATTCAATTTTCCCTTCATCTCTGAAATTAATGGGAGTCTGTTCCTGTATGTCAACAGGTTTGAAATAATTGCCTGGAATCCAAATCTGGGGAGGGAGTAACAAACATGACATGGTCATTTTGAATTACACTCTCTACCAGGGAGAAGACATGCTCCAAAAATGTTTCAGGCCAGATCTGGTCACCTTGTTTTCTGATGGAGAGTTTTCTACCAAAAAAAAGTACAGTTTCACTGTAGTAACACTTCTGAAAAATAAGCTTTTAGATTACATTTTCAGTGGAAAAAATAAAGTATTTTGTCTCAGGCACGACAAAATGTTTCATTTTTATGTTAGCATGTTAGTAGTTTTATCAGAATAGTTTTACCCAGGTAGCCAAGAAGGCCAATGGCATCCTGGCTTCTATCAGAAATAGTGTGACCATCAGGACGAGGGTAGTGATCGACTACCTGTACTTGGCACTGATGAGGTTGCACCTCAAATTCTGTGTTCAGTTTTGGGCCCCTCACTTCAAGAAAGACATCAAGGTGCTGGAGTGTGTCCAGAGAAGGGCAACAAAGCTGATGAAGGGTCTAGAGGGTAAGTCTTATGAGGAGCGACTGAGAAAACTGGGGTTGTTTAGTCTGGAGAAGAGGAGGCTGAGGGGAGACCTTATCGCTCCCTACAACTGCCTGAAAGGAGGTTGTAACGAGGTGGGGGTTGGTCTCTACTCCCAGGCAACTAATGACAGGACAAGAGGGCATAGTCTGAAACTGCTCCAGGGGAAGTTCAGGTTAGACATAGGAGGCATTTCATAGAATCATAGAATTATAGAATCATTATGGTTGGAAGAGACCTCAAAGATCATCAAATCCAACCATGTACCCGATGTCACCATGCCTGCTAAACCCACTAAACCATGTCTCAAAGAACCACATCTAAACATTTTTTGAACACCTCCAGGGATGGTGAGTCCACCATCTCCCTGGGGAGCCCATTCCAATGCCTAACGACTCTTACAGTGAAGAAGTTCTTCCTAATATCCAACCTGAACCTCCCCTGGTGCAACTTAAGACCATTTCCTCTTCTCCTATCGCTAGTTACCAAGGAGAAGAGATGAACCCCCACCTCACTACAACCTCCTTTCAGGTAGTTGTAGAGGGTGATAAGGTCTCCCCTCAGCCTCCTTTTCTCCAGACTAAACAACCCCAGTTCCCTCAGCTGCTCCTCGTAAGGCTTTGTCTCCAGACCCTTCACCAGCTTTGTTGCTCTTCTCTGGATGCGCTCCAGCACCTCAATGTCCTTCTTGTAGTGAGGGGCCCAAAACTGAACACAGTATTCGAGGTGCGGCCTCACCAGTGCAGAGTACAAAGGGATGATCACTTCCCTAGTTCTGCTGGCCATGCTATTTCTGATACAGGCCAGGACGCTGTTGGCCTTCTTGGCCACCTGGGCACACTGCTGGCTCATGTTCAGCCGGCTGTCAACCAACACCCCCAGGTCTTTTTCTGTCGGGCAGCTTTCCAGCCACTTGTCCCCAAGGCTGTAGCATTGTATGGGGTTGTTGTGACCCAAGTGCAGGAGCAGCACTTGGTCTTGTTGAATCTCATACAGCTAACATTATACAGTTTTCTTCACAGAAAGGATTGTTAGGCATTGAAATGGACTGTCCAGGGAGGTGGTGGAGTCACCATCCCTGGAGGTGTTTAAGAAAAGACTGGACGTGGCACTTAGTGCCATGGTCTAGTTGACATGGTGGTGTTAGGGCAAAGGTTGGGCTCAGTGATCCCAGAGGTCTCTTCCAATCAATTCTGTGGTTCTGTGATCATATTGGTTCTATTATTTTTATATTAAGATCATTAATTTAGTGCTGCAAACAGGATAAAATTAACAGTAACACAAGTTCTTTTCTCTCTAGCCTCAATAAAATGCAATATTATATAATTTTAATTTTGTATTATAATTTCACAATAAGATCTGGTTGAAATTTTTAATTCTTCAGTTATCTACTTTTCTAAATAGCATAAGAATGAAGAGACAGAGAGAAGGACTATATTCAAACTGTTGTATCAGTTTGATCCAGCAGAAAAACTAGGAGATTAGAAAGGCAGTGAGATCTGGTCTCAGAATTTCCTCAGAACAGGTTTTGAAGACTACAGGAAGGAGCGAGTGGCCTTGTCTAGATGTTTCCAACAGTGAAACCAGAAAAAATCCAAAACTTCCAGCTCTTTCTCCCTTAAGAATCTTGACTAAGGAATCTGGTGATTTTTATGGGATTACACATAAAACGGTATGTAAAGATGGAAAGGAATATTCAAAGGTACAAATAATCAATAGCAAATGTTGTGTAAAACTTGAATGCAAAATTTTAAAACTTTAAGTTCTTTTTTTTAAAAAGAAAGCACTATT
The DNA here is from genome assembly GCF_000690535.1 of Cariama cristata. Classification (NCBI taxonomy): domain Eukaryota; kingdom Metazoa; phylum Chordata; class Aves; order Cariamiformes; family Cariamidae; genus Cariama; species Cariama cristata. The sequence goes on along the minus strand of NW_009615844.1, from coordinate 37,796 downwards.
AAAAAAATTAAAATCCCTGCAATTTGAGGTTAAAATCTGTCCCTAATAAGTCAGAAAGCTTCTTGTCAATAACTCAACATAAGGAAGAAAGCTGTTTTTAAATTATCTCTAAATACAATTTGCAAATTTACTTGGTGTTGTGCTTGCACAGCAAATTGAATGTGTCTCTGATATAGACTAATAAATCCGTTCTAACATTAATCTAACAATTAGGGATAAAGATAGCAGCAAAAAAAGTGTCAACATGATATCTAGTACCTCACTGCAAACCCACTGAGGACCTAACGTGCCCATTTGGGCGTAACTAACCCATGCTGAATATATTTCATTTGCTTTTGCTGTTTTCTGGGAGCTGCATGATAGGTAGCAGGGATAGCCATCCACCTGTCATTCTTTGAATTTTCTCCCTAAAATGATAAACAAAACCTAACAGTTTTGTTTTGATACTACTAAATTCAGAGAATGTATATTTGATATATTTTAGTAAAGGGTGGATAGAAAAACACCAGAACAGGGGAAAATGAGTAGTCTTTGTATCCTCTGAGTATCTAGGAGCACCAGGCAAGCTGGAGAGACCCCATTGTGCGATCCCAGAGCAAAATAGCCAACTCCTATTATAAAGCGAGTACCATCTTCAACAACAGCATAAAATGAGTATAGCTACATTACGCACCAATGGAGTGGCCAAAGCAGTATCAGGATTGAGCAACTCCACTTATTTAGCTCAGAAAGGCTAAAGAGCAGTAACTGTACACAATAACATGGATTGACTTATATCACCTATACTAAAACACTTTGCTCCCTGATAGACAATTTGTAGCCCAAATCACAAGATTATTTTGCCTCCTACTTGCCTACTGTGAAGGAGCACAAGGCAACACTTCACTTTTTGCTCTTTACTTCACATAAAATGTCTTTTTGTTTGTTTTTAATGACCAATAGGAGCTAATTAGATACATTCATTTCCCCTCTGACACACATACACAATCCCTATTTTTCTTGCTTCTTTTTCTTAAATAAAAGCTCTGAAAATTCCAAATAATCCAGCTTTGTGCAGAAGTGCAATTGCAACATGGGCTAGCAGGTATGAAATTGCTAAATTGAGTTCCTTAAAAACCCTGGTAACATGCCAGACTTCTATAGCAGGCTCCATGGCCTTTCTGATAACTACAACGATCTAATAAATTATACTAGAACAGTGGTACATTTGGCTCCAAGGAGAGATGGATAAAACTTTTTAAGTAGTAGCAAATTAATCAAAAATTTCAGCTTCAGGAGGACTGAGCCTATTTGTGAATTCAGCTTTAAAACACAGAGACTAAGGTTTTGAAGATATAGAAACATTTCATTCTGACAGTTTAGAAAAAAAAAATATATGTTACTATTAGTTTGCTTCAAACAACACTACAGAAAAAGACTTTTTTTGAAGTGCTAACCTTAAAGAGCCAAGTTTCCCTGAATATAATTTCAAATAGCAAAAGATCTTCCTTTGAGGGAAAAGCACCCCACCTTTCCTACCCCAATTTTAAGAAATTCCCTTTAAGATTCTCCTGAGCCTAATATGTCTCTGATTTGTATCTGGCTACCAAACTGAAAAATGCATTACTCAGAACTCTCTTTCAGGTTTTTGTGATCTGTTTTGCTCTATGTGGCCAGCCGGGCACTGTTCCACAATTTTAAAAAATAAACAAAAGCCCCACTCAACTGAAGGGACGACTAATACTGAAGATAAAATATTCAAGAAGACCTGAACCATTACCTAATAAAACTAAATTTTGGAGAGAGTTAGGTAAGTACACCAAGATCACCACTTTTTACCTACCTTTATCCTCCTATCTCTCTTTGTCATGTATGCTAGCTTATACAGTGATGAAAGGCATACCTGGTAAAAAGATAGCAGCTAGTATATTCCATTTTCATACTCTTTCAAGTTGAGTTGTTTTCTCTAAATTCCAGTTGCAACATGCATTAACTGACTTTTACTAAACACTGCTTATCTTAGACTGAACCTTCAGTTTTCATCTCTAGAGTCCATAACTTTTAAGGTCAGAAAGGAACATGTGTGTCCAGTGTGATCCTCTCACACAGAACAAGCCAGAGAGCCCCAAACAGCTGGTGAAAGACCCAGATATCAATTTGCATCTGTCATTCTGAGTAGAGAAGTGCTTTTGACATACTTCCCATTGGCAGCATCTTTAAATAAATCTCTACTGTACAAAGCAGTGTCATGTAGAAAGATCTCAATCTGGCGTTGGGAGCTGGCCAGCTGCATAGGATGCAAAGGATGGATGTGTTCTGCCTCCCAAAACCTGAAAATGCTAGCGTTGTCCTTGGTGTTGCACACACACACAGAGCTGTTGGGATGCACAGCGGTTCATATGGTATTCAAAACACACACACTTAAAATTAAATATTTCTCTCAAATAGCTTGTAAGAATTATGTACTGAATCCTGCAAATTTTCTCCCAGCAAATGGGCCTTAAATATGCCTTGCAGACTTGTGTGCCTGTGGCTGCTGTGCCCTGCTAGGGAGCAGAGCAAGACCTTCTGTGCAGAGATGGAAGCAGAAACTTGACTTGGAAGGAAAAAAGCAGCTCGCATGAAGAGAAGAAAAAACCTTTCTGATTAACTAGATAATTATATTACTTATTTTTAAGAATGCTCCTTTTGTGGTATAAGTACACAATCTTCCAGCTACTTGAACAACAATTTGAAGAAAAGTAAGTACAATGAAAGGACTAAAAATTTCCATTCCTGTAGAGAGATTCTGATCCTTTTTGAGAGTGAAGCTCTTATAGGGAATTCAGAAGAAACTAAATCTTATGTTTGCTGTAAATACTGATAGCTGCACTGAACCCAGTGGTACTAAAACCAAGCTTTGGGTTCCTAGTGGATTGTACCTGGTTCAAAAATGTGCCACAGCAGTACTTCATGTTTGTTTGGCTAATAAAATATAAAATGTACCATTGGTTCTCAGTGCTTCTGAACTGATAAATTCAACTGACACTAAAAGTATGCTCTCACAAAACCAGAAAATTTGTTGTATTCCTAAACTGTAAAGGTATAACTTGGATATTGATCTAAAAAATTCAATACTGCTGCCTGTCAAGTTTGTCACTTAATATGAAGCTTTTTTCTTTGTTTTGGAAAGACTGCAGAATTGCCAGCCATTGGGATTTCTAAAGACATCAACGTCCTAGATAACTTGTTTTTGTATTTAAAGAGACAATAACGACAAAATAAATAGTAGAATTGCTCTGTTACTTTCTTTCATATTGCATGAAAAGTCTCTATTTAATTTAATACTTACAGTTTTGTAGCATAAGATTTACATATGTTCATGTGTGTAAACCTCCACACACATGAAATGAGGAGCAACTAAAAAAAGTAGCAGCCCTCCCCTCCAGCAAAAAAAAAAAAATAATCAGATTTGTGGTTTTTCTTTTCCTCCTTTCTTCTGAAGACTATCAATCAATTACTACTGTAAAACTTACAAGAGCTGGCAGTTTCTGGTGAGACACAGACATTAAGATTAAGGAGTTTTCCAAACTGAAAGCAAATGAGTCCAAACTAAAGGAAACCCAACACCAAGCTTAAGAGACCTTCCAATTGCCCATTGCAGGCACAGTTGCCTACAATGTCATAGATCATGCCCACTTGCCACTCTGATAGAATAATTTACCTCTCTGAATATAATGAGTTTCAGGAAGATTCCAAATAGGTTGCACTACAGATGACCAAAAACTGGAGGAATCATTAAAAAAAATTCATGTTACTCAACATTTCTCAACAGAGAAAAACAGGAGATCGGAGAATTACTATGTAGAAGCAGTTAACCTCTCCAGTCTTTAAAAGGATATAGGAAAAAAAATAGCATCAACAAGAGGCTTGTAAGAATCAAGTACATGAAATGAAACATTCACTCTGCGTTTTCTGACAAGGTTAACGGTGCAAAAACGGAACGTGCCATCTTGTGCACAAAGAAACTGAGCTAGCGATACCAAAGCAACTGCTATGTGTAACTCTCTTTTCAGGCATTAACACTATACTTTGCAAGAAGACATGATCTGTTTTTTCATCAGTGAGATGGCTTATGGATGCAGTCTGTCATTTTTAAGAGCACACCCTTCTTCTGTATTTGTGGAACTGCCGACTTATGAAATGTGCAGTAAGAAATGCTGTAAATGGAATAAGTCAAAGTATGACTTCAGCTTTAGCTCAAAGCATAAAAATAAAAGTTATAGATAACAAATTCTTAGTATGACTGCAAATGTGTATAATAGTTTTACAGTAAGAGTTCCTTTTGCTCATACAAATAATTAAGTTAATAGTAAATATGTTTCCAAGTTTCTGAGTGAAGTAAAACAAGATTCTAATTTGATTTAAAACATGACCACTCTAAGTTATTAGCATGCAGAATTGACTTGTATCTCATCATAATTTTGATATTATCATGGCAAGAAATCATGTTAAATAGTATCTCATGAAATGTGGAAAGGAGAGATGCTCATCTGATATAGGTCAGAATAAGTATTGACCTGAAATCTACAACACTGATTGCAGCAGTAAGAACATAAAAGATAATTCTATTGTAACTAGATTATTTTTTTATTTTTTTATTTTTTAAACACACAAAAAAAATCTTACTTTATACATCTTTAGAGATCTCGCTCAATTGGTCCAAAGTCACAAAAGCAATTAATCCTTGAGATGTCTGCTGTTTAAAAAGTAGTCCAAACTAACAGAGTTTAGAATCTATGTACAGGGCATTTTTTAAAATTCTGAAGATGTGGTGCTTTAAGAGATAAATCAGTAGGAGAGATGAAATTTTGGAGAGGATAAAACAAAACAAAAAATAGTTCCAGAAATAGCAAATTAAAATGGGAAAATAACTGGGTGACTTTGCTGTAATGTAATGTGAAATAAGGACTATCTATTTGCCCACTTGTACTCATTTTACAGCTACAGTAGCTATTTATAAAAATTTAAAAACTTGTGAATTACATTTTTTTCCTGGAATTGGTTCGGGTCCCTTATTTGATCAACACTGAGTGAAGCTTATGCATCTGGTAAAGCACAACGTTCATACAGTAAAATCTACCGTAAGCCCCAGGAGAGAGCCTTAGCACTGTAAAACCTACTAAAGGATAGTTTCAAGTGTGCATAATTTCCCCTAATCTCCTTTTTCTAGGTAACCTGTCTTGAAGGGAAATAAAAATGGCTTGAAAAATGGCAGGGGACTGCCTCAATCACGCAAAACCCCAAAGTCAGTAAAAATTACAGCCTTAGCTAATTGCCTTGTGAGCCATAAACAAAAACATTCTCTTGAAATGAACTCCAAAGCCACTTTCACTTAAAGAAAACTCCTAGGAAGATTTGTTTTGGTAAGAAATTCCACTTGCTATAGGCAAGCAGCCAGAAAACAAGGGGCAATGTCACATTTAAGGGCTCCACTTCTTTTTTTTTTGTCATGAAATAGCTAGTTATTTTTTGCATCTAGCAGGGGTTCAGATGCTGTATTGAGAGTGTCCACTTTCCAGAACTGCTGCCATTGCCTCATGGCCACTCTCACAGAAGAGGTCAGCTACAGCTTCTCAGCCTGGCCCCAAAAATTCATCTGCAGCGTGCTTAGCTCTTGCCAGCAAGAACTGGGACTAGTAGTTCAAAACCACAATGCAGTGGATAGAGAAAACTAGAAAAGGTCTCTGGAGATCCATGTCCCACTTTTAGCTTAGATGCTAACGCAGTATAAATAAATAATGCCGCAGTAAGAGACTGCAATTTAGGAGTTACATAAACAATCAAACCAAGAGTTGGAAACACTAGTCATTCATTATTTTGCACCATGTTTTTCCAGATCTACATGAGCTGCAATACTCTACTACAAGTAAACTACAATACCCTTCAGGTACTACTACTTATGATAAGCAGAAACTCAAAAATTAAAAGAACGCTTATTATTTGCAACATACGGTGGGATTAAAAAAAAACAAAATAGCATTAGCATGTTGTGACTGTATTAATTTCTCCCCTTTCTGTATAAACACTTAGCATTTTTTTGGAGGGTGTCAAATATTTATTCACTCTCCTGGATGTCGGGTAAACCATGCACATGTTAAGAATATCCAATCAGATAGTATAATAACTGTACTTTTCTCACAATATTGTTTCTTCATATTTCTGACCCTCACTGCAGTCCAGAATTGCACATGTACAGAAAATTAACTCAGTTGGACAGCAAGTTTTGCTGCTACAGTAAGTGTATTAACAATATTTATCAAATGATAATTGGCTTTTTAAGATTAGTACATTTTCAACTCATATATGCTCTCACATTGATTTTATTGGCTCTAATCATGTGGGTAAAACAAGTGGGATTCAAATCTGCATGCTGTGCTCCCATCTGTAGATGCTTAATCTTTTTGCTGACAAGTGGGTATCAAAAGTATACCCTCAATATCAATGTGATTTAGGGAAAAGCAGATGTGTATAGTATTCCCATGGCAGAAAAGAAAGTAAAAGTATAATTTAAATGCATGTTCAAAGAATGATATGTTATTTTCCTATAGACAAGCCACATTTTTGTTTATTCAAATCAGTAAATTAGTACCACACACAACTGAAACAGAGTGCAGAAGATGTTTTGATGTTCATAATTTGAAAACTTTCGAATGGAAATGCTACATGGGAACTCAAACATGCAGCTTAACATAATTGCTTCTAAATGTGGTTTAGATCTGTTATTCATTTTAGTGTTCTTTTTTTCAAAAGATGGTAGTACAATTAAACATAAGACTTAGTGTTTTGCAGAGTAAAAAAATGCATGTGAATCCCTGTTCGTAACAGCAAAGAGACTTCATTAATTGTTTATGACAATATAGTATCCGCCACTGTCTCAGTCTTAGCATAATGGTGTGTCCCAGACCATTATGGTCCTGGAAATGAGACAACGAGGTCTCTGCCCTGTGAAACATGAGAGTTTTCTGTTCTGATTAACATCAATTTCAACTCAGAGTGCCTGATAACTGCTTGTGGCAACCAACAACTCACAGAATCAGACCTCAGATCAGACTTCATACAATTTTAAATTAATTTCATTCCTGATATCAATATGAATGTCTTCCCAGAAAGCAGGAAACTTTCAGAAATTCTCAGAACGCAAAGATATTTTCACCTATGTAAATGTGATCATGTGCTGTTTATTTCCTACCTCCATATCCCTATGGATTCATGACTATGTAAATAGGCTTCACACTTTAGTGCAAACTGTAGAAGATGCGCAGTTTTCAGGAGGTCTCTAGGTCACATTTCTTGTGTCAACGACAGCATGATTTTACACAATTACTAAGAACTGGGCTCGTTGGGTGTGCACAGCATATGCTAAATAACATCCTCTGCAGTAGACAAGTCAGACCGTGATTCCTGTTGATGTGTCTCAAGATCATTTATGTGCAAGTAAGAAAAGTCTGACACATGTTTTGCATGTTATATGCAGAGTACAAAAGAGCTGCTCAGTAACATTAAGATTGTGGACATGATACATTCAGTGATTGTGTGTCATCATAAAAGCTCCTCAAAAGCAGATTTTATTTCATTTTGAAAATGTCATTCTTTTTACTGCATTAGAATGATCGCTAATGAAAGCAATCACCACCTCACTGTATTCCCTGATATCAGTAAAAAAAAAAATCAGGAACAAGCCTAAACTGAAACACAGGATCAAGGTGTACGGAAAAGGGACTAGTAATTGGCAAAGGAAATAGGCTGTGAGTAGTCTCGGGAAACCCATCTCCTTCAGAAGTGCAGAAGCATCTTTAAACTAATGTAATGGAAATAGCTCCAGCTAGGACAGTTCCTAGAATCACCTAATGTGCTCCAGTCTCAACACTGTACAAAAGCCAAGACAGAGGAGAGCCCAAAGTAATTTGATAGGTACTGCAGAAGAAAGTTGCCTTCACAGTCTTCACATGTAGATTTTTGGATCAAACGCCTCCAGGTTTCATGTTAATAAAGCCCTTTCTCAACCTGTGAGTCTCATGCTTTCTCACCTTATGGAGAAATTTAAAGGTTTCCATCCATTCTAACAGGTTTCGTTTCTTCATTTTCCCATATGAGTAACAGTTTCTACACAAGCTCGCTGCTTCTGGTGTTCCGAAAATAACTGTCCCTCATTCTTCTCACCAGGTTCTGCAAGCTCTAGTGCTGACCCACCACAAGACACCATTCTGTATTGTTTTGCGGGTGGCTTTGTGAGAATGCATGAGTTCCAAGTCATATAATGACAATGATTCATCTTCCACTTTGACTTTAAGTCATAACATCCAACATTATTTGGAGCATGAAATATCTCTATGAGTGGAAATTAATCTGATTTATTTATTCATGAAATGAAATTGCTTTGGCTATAATGTACAGGCTTTAAAGCATCAGTTCTCTCTCATCCCATTATTACACAGTTTCCTAATTACCTCTCTAATCACACTACCTAATATTGTAAAGTGCCTTGGAGTGTGTAGAGAAGTTGTTACACATTAAGCACCAAATTAGCAGATTTGGAGAGGAAAGAAGTATCTTTTGTGCATTCTTCCCATAGCCCTGTGAAAAGAAGAATCTGCTTTTCATCCTTGCACTGATCCTACAACTCTGAAAGTCCAGGTGGCATGATCAGTCCATATGCTTCAGAGAAGAGTATTTTTCAGGATATCACTTGCAAATTACAGTTCATTAAACTTTACCTTCTTACCCATACTTTCTTTGCATTTGAGTTTAGTGCAACTACTGTGAAGCATACCAAATGAGGACCTAAGGAAACAGATGACAAAGCCATAGGCTGCAATAGGGGTCTGGCCCTGAGGCATGAATCTCAGAGACTTCTCTGTTTTAGAAATGTCTTCTTCTAACACTGGATTATATTCACACTATAATTTAAAAAAAAAAAAAAAATTATTCTGAAAGTCTATTGCTTCGCCTGTCCTGGTTCATTTTAAGGTCTGTCTTGGTTGAGACTTTTCCTCAAATCATTGTTTTCAATAGAAAGATTCAATGTGTATGTGCCCTAAAAAGATCAATTGCTTTTCTCAGATTCTTGTATTAAGAACTTACGGTATACCTGTTTTAAAAGGTATATAGTTTCTTCACTAATATTTAACCAGACCACCCATTTGTAAAGGACCACAGAAGTCAGTATTCAATTAGAAACTCTCAGTTTAATCTATTATCTATCTTTGATTTCAATCTGCTGTTGACTTGATTAACTGCTGTGGAAACATTTCTGTTCCTGATACTACTTCTTTCTTGAAGTGTCCACAAACATAAAATAATACAGGTCGGTCATTCTCTGTCCATCTGAAAATTGTTTCCTGTTCATTCTTCACCAGATGTTTAAAGGATGTTTATTCTAGCACAATTTCGAGTCCAATTTGGTCTATTGCTTTTCCAAAATGCTTTTTACCAATTCTTATTCTCTGCTTTTTTGGAAGGTTTGCTCTGCTACTTAAAGTCATCAGAGACATAGGCATTTGCCCTTGTTGCCCAACTGTTTGTACTGCCTGTACTTTTCACCATCATCCAGTCTAAAACAATGTCAATCAGAAAAGGAATGTACAGCAGGTTCTACATCAAATTGTTCTGTAGTTTCGTTAAAATTTTATGCACCTTGACCCAAACGTTATTTTCGTAGCATCCTATGGAAAGTTCCACAATAAAAGAGGGTATTGTTAGTCAAACTGCCTTTGAAAGGCATGAAATTCTCCCTTGTATGCATACTTGACCACCTTTTATTTTATATATGTACAACACACTAAAATACTTTTCCTACAACAAGGAGTGATGTGGACCCTCATCCATTGCAACCACGTTTTTTGAGAAATCTGTCTTTAAGTAGTTTGACAAAGATTCCATTTTTATGTACATTTTGATGTTCTGTTTCCTTGGCAAGAAACCTCATGCTTAACACAAAGACAAGTTCTACCACCTAGCATCTTTAATGCATGCCAACAGTCTTCCTTTCCAAAGCAGGATTAGTCATCCATTTTATGCATGAAAAAAATTGCTTGATGCCACACAATTCTGCGTTTAGATGTGGATCCCTATCTACTCTCTTCAGTTGTTTTGTTCTATTCTTTCTCTGTGTTAAAATCTACCTAGGTTTTTTGTTTGTTTGTTTTAAACACATAACAATCCACAAATGGGGAATAATAAAAGGCTTGAATGTTTAAAATATCACTGTTCTCAGTCCTCCCTCAGTCTGCAGGGGGAATCAAAAGAGAACAGGTGGTACTACTTTGAGATTATCACATTAAGAGAGGCCAGGTAAATTGTACAGTTATGCAACTCAGAATTCAGCTTAAAGAATGCAGTTAGTTCTTTAGCAGGTAATCAAACAACCTAGTCTATGAAGTCACTTTGTTTACACTTCATAGTTTCTTACTGCCCTAATAAAATGAAATAAAACAAAGACAAAAATAGGAGGATGGAGCAGAGAAGCTGTCATCAAGTAGAACTGCACAGATCAAATGGTATGGATTAAAAGATTTCTCAAACTGTTCTCATCCATGATTGGACAGGAACCAGCACAGAACGACTGTTAAGATCAAGCAGACGTTTAGTTTCCATAGTAGGTCCAACTCACAGAGCAAGAACTTGAGGATATCATGTCCAGCCAAGCCTAGTGAGTCTGCAGCCTCATATGCTTCCATCTTCTATGAGTAACTGCTCTGCAAGCAGCACTTTGCATACATGACTTCATTTATCCAATGAGTCAGCGCCCTGCAGATCACCAGCCAAGGTTCCACAGTGCACGTATAATTTCTCATTAACCTTATCCATTTTCCCCCCTTTCTCTTCCCCTACACTACTAGTAATTGTGCCAGGTAAACCAGAAATAAGGCAAGGGGCAAGACTATTACAAATATTTTATATACAGACTGTTACTTATATAGATGTGTATTTAAATCTTCATAGAGAAGTCCATTATGTCTTGCCTAACATGGAAAACAGGTCTACATCAGTTATTCCTCAAATGCAAATGTTTAGAGTGTGCTCAGGTGAAGTGTCATGTCTGCTAGCTCTGTTCTTGCACGCATGCCTTCATCTCTACTCGAGATGCTGTTGGAGAGCATTTCCTCAGTTACACAAACCTCTCATCTGATGCACTGCAGCCACTCTTGAGTTATAAGTGAGCAAGTCCAAAATCCATTAATATGTTAAAAAAAACCCAAAACTAATCAAGCCCCACAAATTCACCTATAAGCTTGACTGTAGGATGGGTTAAATCCCATCTAGGTGATAAAGATATTTTGGGTTTAACAATCAGTTTATATTCTATCTCACCAGTAAAATGACGGTGGTCCTAATGTTTTTACAATGGAAGTTCAGTGGACAGTATTTTAAAAGAGTCCACCAAACAAAAAAAGCCAACATCCCATCTCACTCTGCAACGATGTTGCAAAACATCATCAACTGACACCAAAATCTATGATATTTACAGACACTTTTTGGTTTTAAGAAGCAGAAGAGAGACCTGGACTCCAGCAGGCTAGGAAGGGAGAGGAGAGTGACAACAGGGGAACTGCTGTTTGAACAGTTTGTGCTCCTTGTTCATGTGCTCTTCAGCTTTTTGAGAAGGGTAGGAAATGCAGTGCCTACAAAGTTAGCTCGTTTCAGGTAAGAAAGAAGGTTCATCTCCTCTTTGACTAACCATCTCGTGAGTAAGGTGTGACAAAGAGATGGTCTCTCTCAATTGCACACAGTGGTATGGGCACCTCTAGGATGGGAAGTCAGTCAAAGTTTTGGGATACACAGACTTGAATATTAAACAAACAAGAGAACTTTATGTGCACAAACAAGCTCCTGTAAGTCCCTTTTCAGCATTTAGCATCATGTAGACATTGCAATAGAACACTCTTTTATATCATAAGTAGCCAGGGAGTCTGAGAAAAAAAAAAACTGAACTCTTTAAGCTAAAGGACACAAAGCAAATGGGTATAAACCACCCATGAAAGAAATAAAGCTGGAAATTAGAGGAAGATTTCTAAACATCATTAAAGTTTTAGGAAGAGCTGCCCAACAGTAACAGTGAATAAAAAAAAAACCTCAATTGTTTCATAATGAAGGTTGGCTCATTAATGTAATTATACACTGCCATTGTCTGCAAAACAGGACGTCAGTGTTATGTCCTGTCTACCTCATACTCCTTTGTTGCTTGCTGAGGAGGGTATTAATACGCAGTATGTTAACATAAGCTTCTGGAAAGCATGTTCTACAAGGCTGCTCAGCCACTCTCCTGGCCAAAATGTTTGGAACATCCTCTTTCTCAAAACCAGACACTGGGAGCAAGAGGCAGCAGACATATATTCAAACTCAACATCCAGCAGCTGGAGGTGTTGCTCTAGATTGATTTTACTGACCGCTGCTGAGCAGACACCTCTTGAATTGGTAGTGCAGAAACAAGGTCGCACCATGAGAACCTGCTGGTTCTCAGTGATTTTGCATGTTCTTCATGCCAAGTGTAACATTGCCCTTTGTTTTAGGCATAAAGAATCCTCACAAAATTGGCTCAATTCAAGCTTGTTTAATCTGATTTCATTAATGGAACTACACCTACTTCAGGCAGGCTTTAAGATTGCTGTATTCTGACTTACAACTCAGATGAGCTGCTCTGTGAGAGAGAAGAAGAAAAGGAAGTTTCAGCTATATCTTACACCTTTACAAAATTCTCCTTTGTCTGTTATTTATGAATTTCATAAATTTTAAACAGAGATAATTTATTTAATAAGAGAAATCTGCAGTTAATGAGATACCTTACATGTTTGGCTGCCTGTAGAAATCAACAAAATACCCAAGCTACTGGGATAAATTGGCTGCAAGAGAGCTAGTATTTTTAATGTCTAAAAAAAAAGACAAATCCCAGGAGAACTGGATACTTTGATGAAATGATCATTGCAGAATGTCTTTCTCAGAAAGGTAATAGTGAATCAGCACAAAGGAACTGAAGTAGTCTTGTATTCATAGGTGCACTGTTTCTTCCCAATCTTAGTCTATTAAAAAAAAGAAAACTTTTGATATGTTTTTTCCTCATACTCCATAGTGCCTGTACTCAGATTCTTTTTACACTCCGAATTGTTGGAAAACTACATGTTTGCATTCAGTCTTTTAACATATGTTAGACTGTCTTGAGTTATAGTTCAGACAGTAAGAACTTACTGACTTTTTTCATTTAGTCCATATTATTTCCTAGAGAGACTGGTTGTATGGATGTATAACTCTCACTGTGGTATCTCATACAAATGTGGATACAGTCAAGGGCAAGATACCAGACTAGACAGATCAATGGTGAGTTCTGCTTTAGCAGTTCCCGTGTTCCCCTGAGCCATAATTGCCCATATTATCCAGTACATACTACCTTTTGTGTATCTAGAAAAGGTTATGAATAATCTTCTCTTGTATGATTTACTGTCTCGATCACTGCCTTGTTTAGTTTTCATTTTCCTAAGTGCTACAGCAAAATAAACATTAAAATCCACAAAAACTTTAGCAGTTTTCACCCACACATATCTCCTCAGACTTTCTAAATCACATAATTGTATTGTCACCTTCTTTTTTCCCTTTCATTATACTCCCATGGAATTCAGCCTTTATCTCCCAAATGTTGTCCTCCATTTTTTAATTCTCTTTCCTTCCAGCTTTAAAAATAATACTGTTCTTCAAACAAAATCCCTTTGGATATAATATGACATCTATTTATGCACCCCCCTGTTGGCATAAGTGAATGAAACTTTGCTGTTTTAACTAGATGTGCAACCATTTCCAGAAGAATAATATCTAACTAAGGAATTTTGTGTAATTATCAACTACAGTAACATACAGCTCTGCAGGTCATCTTCCCTTGTGAATGAGATCTTCCCTAACTTTGATTCACCAAGTTGAAAACAGGTATTCCTCTGTTCGTTCTTTTGCTTTCTTCAGAATCTGCTCTTCAATGGATGAAAAAAAAATATTTGAGAAGCAGTTCATTTACTTTGCTCTTTAGAGCCCACATTTTTCACTATTTATGAGCATTCAGGTGACTACTAGGCATTCATGGGGATATTTGTGAATCCCAAGAGTCAATGAATCGTAGCATGAATGATGATTCATCTGAAAGTTTGCATTGCAACTAGATTATTCTCTACCGAATATCCACTATTTACCACTAGTAATTCATCTTAAAAATGCCCATCATGGAAAAATCCAAATCAATATCACATAATGCATGTGACCAATAATCACTTTTAAGAGAGAAATACCATGTTTAAACATTAACCGAATTCCAAGGTAATACTTCCTTGACTTCTGTAGTCTTTGAAAATAATAGAACTGGACTGTATCTGCCCTAAATAGCTGGGGTTTGGGGTTTTTCATTCTTTCTTTCTTTCTTTTGATGCTTTATTTATTCATTTATTTATTTTGGGTGGTGGTGGTATTTTTTAATTAAAGAAATTCCCTACTGCAGGAAGCTGGAGAATAGCAAAGCTGTTGATCTGTCTTTATCACACTGTGGGTTTTTTAAAGCTTTAAATTTTCTGTTGGACAGGTTTTAAGTGTGTCTTTTCTAGTATTTCTGAAGTTGTTTGGGGGCAGGTGGTATATGGAATCAACAGCCTATGGTCCTATTTAGAAGAATCCTCTACAGCATGGTTCTCTGTAGTTGCTGGCACCGGGCATAATCATCAACTATCATCTTTCTACAATGCAAAAATACAATTGCAGAAAATATTGCTCATATTTAAAATCAATGTTTATCTGAGGCAAATAATCCGACCAGGTCTACTGCTCATATTCCATATCCCCTGTTCATAGTCATACCTTCAAAGATAAATGTGTCTAACCATTAAAATAGAGAAGCCTTAACGTCACATGGACAACACTGCTAAATTCCCAAAGACAGCAGTTTTATTTTGTAACATTTTGAACCAGGACAGTTAACAGCTACAGTCCCTGCTGGCAACTTGTCAGTTTGGCATTTTTATTTCAAAGCCACATATGGTTCCCAAGCACAAAATAAACATTAATTATGTCTTTCTATGCCTTTTTATTATGTACTTCTCTAGTCTTCTCTGGGCTTTGGGGGTGTGTTTGTTTATTTTACTATAACCAGAGCATCAACCATTCCCATTTCTGCAGATGTCTGTTACTGGCTCTGGTGGTGGTGGGCTTTTGTGGGGTTTGCTGTTTGTTTGGGGTTGGGGGGATTGTTGTTGGTTTGGGTGGGGTTTTTGTTTTTTTTTGCCTTTTAAGCTAAGCAATTATAATCTCACTTTGCAATACATTTGTAGTTAAGTGAGATATCTATATACATGCACATATATAAAAATATAGATATTTCTTCAGATACTCAGATTGCTTCTTTTGAATAATTAATACCAGAATGCCATCAAATGTCATATGTGCCAAGATGACACAAGGCTATTATATAGAGAACTTTAGATTCTTAAAAGTCTGTACACTCATGTTAACTAATTAGTACTAATTAATACAGCAAGAAAACAATGCAGACACTTTATATTAAAATTTAAAATGAGGTTACAGTTTTCTTGGTTTACCTCATCCCTAATGGCAATAACAAAAGTTAGACAGTAACTTTTCTAGACAAAGGTCTGTAGTCTGGAATTCTGTTACATTTGCATTTAGTCTCCTAATATGTTTTCAGCATATTTATTCCCTTTGGACTTTGAGGGGGTTTTTGACTGCAAAGTGCATTTCAATCTTTTTTATTTTTCCGAATGCCTCTCAGTTTAGTGATTAAAAAGTTAAAAATACTGTTCCAATAAGGTGCCATTATTATTCAAATATGGTTAAGTCAAACGCATAAACAAGAACAGGACCATTAAATACACCAATACTCAATTTTTCCACCTATTTTTTCTCATTAGAATGTTTCTAATTTTTCTGACTTGATACCTCATGGCCTAAAGACACGAGTGGAAAAAAAAAAAAAAAAGAATAGGAAAGATATGTGATTGTGGGGGAGAAACTATTCTTCTGAAGAGAGATAATATGAAATGCTACCGAATACTGCAGTGTGGTGCCATTTTCATTTCACTCTTTTTACTGTTCGGCTTTTTAGGAAGCACAGCTGATTTATTGTTTCTGTCTCATAGGAGCTGGTCAAGACAAACTCAGAATATAAATATAACCTCTGTGGTCTAGACAGTGCTTCACAAACTTCTTAGCCCATAACTCAATTCCAGCAATTTGGAATTCTTCCTGGCATTTTCCCACCTCTTTTATTGCTTGTAAAGCCTGGTGGGTACAAGTGCCTTACAGGTTGGGCAGCGCTGCCCTAGCAGGGAGGCCCTGGGCAGAGGGTCAGCAGACAGATTTCCCCAGATGTACCATTTCTTACTATGCAGTCTCATGTAACTGAATTCTCTGTTTTTCTGTCTTCCCTTCTTTCCTCTGTAAGCCCTTTAGACCACACCATTTTTACAACATCTATCTGGCAGAATAGCACCCTAATCTCTATAAAGACTAGAGCATGAAGCAATTAATATAATCAGATATCATTGCTTTATTTGCAGTTCACTATTAATGTCAAGTGGCACTCATCATTTGCTTTGTGTTTGAACCATGATTATCTCATTCAAATGGCAGTACTCACAGGATATCTTTATGTTAGCTTAGTTGAAAACAGACTAAAACTTTATTTGTTTACTTGACAAAATGGCATAGAGCAAGGGAGAAGAGATAAGAACTCCTGTTTACAAAGGATAAAACAAGACTACCATGCAACACTGTTCAAGTGACTACATGAAAAACACACGTCCTCCCCACACAAACTATTTTAAAGAAAGTGCCCTGTGTAGAGACGAGTTCTTCTCCAAGTGGATGGGAAAACACAGGTCACTATGGCAGCTTTCTAGCCCTGGAGCCAAGAAACATGGTTCTCACCCAAAGACCTAGATCACTCATGCAATCAGACTTGGATTTACAGAGTTGATTAATTGAATAGATTAAGCACTAAACTCTTCTGTGTTAAATTCGTTTTGCAAACATTGTAAATACTGTTACTGTCGATCATTTGCCCTCTAGCTTCCACTTGGTGTTACAATAGAGGCAACAACTCTCAACCTCCTAGTCTTTTCCAAGGGAGTTTAAAGCATTTCAGCAGAGCACCCCTGTGGGGAGTTCCAAGATCACATTGAATGAACAAACTCAGGGACCCAAAACTTTAGGTCCAATACTTCACGGCACTGCTACGAAACCTGCGCAAAAGCACTATTGGCAAAAGTGAACAGTATACCCACAGTTCTGTTACTTAAAAATAAGGAGAAAGGAAAGGAGTTATACGTGATATAGATGAGATGTCAGAACGATGATTTTTTTGTTTGTGTTCCTTTGTTTCTAATTCTCAACCTTGCACATTAAACATCCACGTGGATCCTGTCCATCTTAAAAACATAGTGGTTATTACAGGCTTAGATGAGTCAGAGGCATTTTTTAAAGCCTGTGCTTCTCTTCCCACTCTTGCATCCTTTGCTCTTCTTTCCCCACTAATCCCAAACCAGAACCCTTTCCTTCATTTTAGTTCTGTTTTCCCTCCCATCTCCTTCTATCTGCCCCTTTCTCTTTACCTACTCCAAACACATTTCCACCAGTATCATCACCCTCATATCTCCTCTTGTTCATAAACATGTCTTTCGTTCTTTCCCTCTCAAAGTCCTTCACTGTCTTTTTGTCCCCAAACTCCCCATCCACTCCCTCCTAAAATATACCTTCTCCTTTACAAATCCAGCTTTGTAACACCATCTCCGTTACCCCACTTCACACGTCTTTCTGTGAAGAGAGATACTTTCCATGCCATATGTTGTGCCAGTATCCCTTGTTTGCAGTCAAGGTCAGCTATGACCTCTCTTCCTTGGCCTAATCCACATGATTTTTTTTCCTTCACCAAAGTCCCACCAGCAACAAGTCCACACCTGTGGATGGGTGGAGTTGCACTCACAATTGTACAGCTACATGAATATATATGCCAAGAGCTTTGGGGAGCTCTGAGCAGAGAAACCAGGGCCAAGCCTACCACCAGGTGCAAACATCTTCGAAGTTGTGGACACCAAACACATGCATGACCAAAAGGTTGGGAGAAGCTTAGCGTTTTAGTCCTGTGACCTGTCCTCTACCTGCTAGCAAGCAGCATTTCTCCAGATTATCCAGGTTTGCTTCAGATCCCAGCTGGTGAGGTGTTGCTAATACACAGAACCACCCATCCTCACGGATGCTACCAAATGCTACCTTGGGGTGGTGCAAGCGGAGAGAAGGGGAAGCTGGGTCTTCTAGCAGCAGCTCCACCACCAGCTCCAGCACACCCTGGAAGGAGCCCTCACCTTTGCCCTGCCAAACAAAGGAAGCAAAGTCTGTTAACCTGAAACTAATTCTCCTAGTTCTAATCTATGGGCATTGAGATAAAAGTCTGATATATAGAAAGGTTGGCTAGATTTGCACCACCTTAATATGAACAACTCCTAGATCATAGTTCTGGGGAACTAGGACCCACCTTGACAACATCATGTATAAAGATTAATGGACAGAACTGAACCTGAAAAGTCAGAACAAAATACTTCTCCTTACATTAGTCTCCAATACGCACTTATATTAAGCCTTCAAGGATTTGTTTCAGTATCTTTTCTATATGTTGAAGGATAATAATCATGTCAAAATTCCTATCTTTTCCTATAAGCAGCTCTAATCTTCTGCCACAATTTTAATGAAGTACCAGGTCAAAATTTTAGTCAGAGAAACTCCCATAAAATATATACTCTTCTCTGCAAGGAGCCAAGTTAATAAGAATTGATCAGTATATATATTGCAAATGATAAATTACAAGAGCATCAATTGTCTTTAAAAAAATGCATCCCATCTATACTCACAACCAACACTTAACCACCACACAGTAACAATTTATTGTTTGTTTCTACAGTTTTCCATGGAGGTTTTGTTTTCACCTGCCTGAGTCAAGGATAAAATGTATCACAAACTCTACAACAAAATTATTTTTTTGTTCAAACTACTTGTTGTATGAAAAAAGAAAACTAGTTACTAGAGCAATTTGTGACCAACAAACCAACCATTTAAATCGAGAAACACTTGTCTGAGAAACAAAACCAGCTGCTGACAAGAGTCAGAAATTTTTCACATCCTCTTTCTGCTTAGGGTGGATTTCTCCCTTAGCAATTTGGAAGAAGAGAAGAAAATCTGTCTGACTCTTGAAAAAAAAATCTATATTTATTAAAAAATATCAGGAACTGAATGCCTTTGTTGATTCATACTCTCAGACACTGCAGACTTTGGGGGACTGATCCTGCATGAGCAATTTCTCTACAAAGTTAAGGCTGTAATTTCATTTCTTATCCTGTTGAAAACAATTCATTATCACTAGATTTGACTTAGTCCATTACAAAACATCTGCCATTTGGAGATATAACTAGAAAACAAATAATTTTTTGGTTTCTTAAATAGTATTAGAAGTATTATTATTAGAAGTATAACACTTTCTGTCAGTTTCTTTGCTAAAACCTTATTTCTCATGCATGCATTTAGAATAATTGTATCTCCAAATGTCTAAAAAGCAATAAAAAACAGCAACAAACCACAGAACAAAAAAGATATGAGGGAATTGGATAAAGATGATATGCTACTGCTGTACATAATGAAGGAACAAATGGTGAGCTTATCTATGCACCCCTGGAATGAGGATGCCAGTTATAGATGTCAAATTAAGCTCATGATGCTTCATGATCTCTTCCTCCCATTTCAGCTGCCCCAGACACACACAACTACACGCAATAAGACGTAGAGCAATGATTAGACACTTTCATGTTCAATACCCCCAAAACACAGCCATCCATAAGACAGAACTTGAATCCCCCTGCCTCCTCCAGCGCATAGCCAGTCTCACAGGAAAGTAATGTCCTCATCTGTTTTCACCTCCCATTTGTCACTGAGGGTTTGTTTGGTTTTAACCCATAAAAAATTAATATCCCTACAAATAACCTTGTGCGTAACTTTGAGATAACTGGGTTTAGCTGAAACTGAACCGGTCCAGGATCCTACCACAAGCTAAACAGTGACCAATCTGCAGGGTCAGACCAAGAGGAACTAGAAACACTAAATAAGGTATGAAGTACCAGAACTAGATGTGAATTCTTAAGCAAATTATAGTAAGCTATTCCTTGAAAAAAATAACAGCTATATTAACACAGTCTTAAAAAGTTTATTTCTGCTGTAAATCCGTGCAGATGAATTCTTTCAGTCTGAAGAGTAAGCTACTCCTCAAATACAGTGACAAAAATAGATTAAGGAACTTCAATTAACTGTTGCATTTTAAGTCTTCATACATAAGATCACCTTTTTCTTTCTGTCGGTAACACTGTTCTCTTTTTTTGCTTTATGTTCCTTGGGTTATAGCTACAAAAATCAAATAATGAACTAACATAGCCATCCTGTAAAGAAGATGCAAGTAGCTAGATTCCTCAGAGATATGCAAAGACTGTCTACAGTCTTAACAACAAAGGGGCTTCCTGCAATTCTAATAAATACTTCTACAGCATTTGCATATACAGAATATTCTGGTTGATCTCCAGTAAAAAAGCAATTATTTATCTGTGTGTGCCACGTACATTTTATGTATTCCATAGGAAAATAATGGGGGATACTTGGATAGCAGCATTTGATTTTATTTCAATAAAAGCAGACCAATACAGTATATCTGTGTGCACTCTAAAAATAATGCAGTATTTTCTGGATTCATTTTTTTATACTCTCAAATACACTTTATTTTCAGTGTGTAAAATGTACACATACAAAAAATTCAATCAATATTTTTCTCAAATTACATGTCTCCCGAATGGTACTTTAAAACATCATTATTCTGGGAGCTGAGATCTTTATTTAGTCCACCTCTCCCAGTTCTACCAACTAGTGTGAAAGTCTTAAATTAATTAAATGTAAAGGCTGTTACAAATTTCTTTCCTAGCTATACGGTTATATATATATATATAGCTTTCCCATACTACTGTACATACTTTCCTTCAAATCAGCCTACAGTATATCTCCTGAGGTAACTTAACAGGGATTCCTGTCAGTTCAGGCAAACAGCTGAATTTCTGTTCCTATTTAACTCAAATGTCTCTAATTTTTTTTTTTCTTCCTTCTATTCAACTTACCAAACTCCAAATTGTTCAGTACAGGTTTGTCCTTAAAGTGACTTGTTCCATACTCAGTAAAATGTAACTCAGTAAAATGAAGCATGGGATTAATGAAAAGTTGCCTCAGGTTATTTAGTACTTTTTTCAGACTTAAGAATCGATACCAGTTTGTACTCAAGAAGCACAAATCAATGATATCCATAGATTAGGCAACATTATCTATGAAAATGTGAGTAGACCAGAATTTAAAAGTATGTCATTCCAAAAAAAAAGGCTTGTTTTCTCTAGTTTCATCAGTCTTCACAAAATCAAAACAGAAATTTATATATAGCAACCACAGGGAAGCCACTATGCAGGTAGAAAATTCTATAAATAGAATTTATTTTCTAACTAGTGTGTGTAATCTTCTTTCTTCTTAGGATACATGTATTCACCTGGACTAAATACAGTCTTATGAAACTATTCATTTGATGTGGGGGAAAGAAAAAAAATCACAAGACTCAATTCTTGAGCCAGTTTACAAATTAGCAACGCAACATACATAAACCCCCCACTGTACAACCAAGAATCCTAAGAGGGCTGACTACTTGGAGATACAGTGGAAAAACAGCATCCGAGATTTGCTCTTCGGCAGGGGTTAGTCAGTTTTGGCTTTCTAGGAACAACCTCAATGAAATAAAACAAGCTTTATCTCTTTCCATTCCTCCTAAAATATCTATGAAGCTATTTGAATACTTAATATTGACTCTATTATGCATTATATATGCATTAAATATGCCTTCACACCTTTGGGTTTCCAGAAGGTCTTCAAGTATAGGTCTACAGGGTATTATTAAAGTGACACAAAGATAGTTTAATACATGTTAAGTTACATAGATGTTCAGGTATTACCGCATTGCAATAATGCATTCATGATTTCCACCTGAAACTTATTAGGATTCCAACTGTGGGAGAGCAGACAAAAAGCACTGCAGCGTTTCCTGAAAAAAGTTTTCTGCTTTCTGCAGGTTTATACAACATTGCTTAAATCAAAAATGGGAAGATTCCTCTGCTCTTCCTGGAGAGTTTGGACCCTGGATCCAATAAAACGGAGACAAAGAACTACAGAACTAGTTCAGTATTTCATCTGTATGGTATTTTTACTAGAGTATGTCAATGTGTCTTTATAAAATAAATAAGCTCATCCTTCAAAGTTTATTTTCTGCTAACATTACCTGAAAATATAACTTTGTGCAAATAAGCACAAGCTGAAGCTAAGTTCCAAATTTAATTATTGATGATTGCCAGTGACTAGCTGCCTTAGTGACACGCAGAGAGTAGCTATAGACAGATATACAGTTAAAAGTAAGTGCTGAGCCAACCAAATTTACCAACTACAAACTCTGAGTCTCATTTTAATCATTGTAAATTTTATTGTTGATCTAAATGGAAGCAGAACTTGGTTAACTTCCCGATATCCAGCCAGCTGTGAAACATGGCCCGCTGTGTTAAATAGCCTACGAAGCTACATTGTGCAGTAAAAATAGCATGTCCTGTGCTCAAAGGATTTATTTAAAAGCTCTAAATGAAAGAATTCTGAAAAATGAAAACAGCAATAGGAAAAGAATATACAGACGTACACATCTTAGTTGTAAAACCTTGCTCAAAGATTTTGGGATCCTGTAGTACAAAAGTTACAGAAAAACATTTTTATTAGCACCTTCTAATGGTGTCTCAGGCAGCTTCATCCCAACTGGGATAATCACGTATATTTTTACTCCCCTTAAATTACACATGTGCATTCAGAACAAAATCTACATGACTTAATTGAAATAAACATTGTACAACAGGGGATATTTTAGACCTGAAGCAGCTACAGCCATCTTTCCAGGTGCTGCTTTCTATGGCCCAAGAGCTGTAAGATGTCACATGCTCTGAAGAGCTTACTGGCAAGGAGATCTGGATGGGTTCACAGCTACAGATGATGTTGAATTCAGTGGGATGTAGGTAGGTTTCCTGCATAGCTGAGTCCCTGCAAAATCCTGTGATGAGATCTGTATGGATGTTATTGCCTCACTACCTCTCACAGACAGGTCACCCACAGCCACAGAGGCAGGGCAGCCCTATTGTGACTTGCATGATGTAGTGCCTCCAGACTGCTTTGGAGATATGAGCACATCATGACTGACAGGTTGCCCATTCCTGCACAGAAGTTCATAGCAAATAGGCTGTTTTGGAAACCAAGTATGATTTTTGAGAAAACAAGAACCAAAATATAGCAACTTCAAACCTTTCACTCAGAAAAAAAAAAAAATGCCTTTGTGGGAAATATGTAGCTCTTGTGACTCCTGTCCTGACTTATTTCCTGTGATGTATCATAGTTTCCAATGCCGCTATAATAAAAAAAAAAAACCAATTAGTTTAAAACTCAGTTTCCTACCAAAAAAGTGCCTTGGTGATTTCTTTTGGCCACTGTCCTTTTAGACCTTTTCACCTTCATGTAAAAACAAAACATTTCTCATGCTGACTTCAATATTTATCCTTGATCCTTATTAGGAGGAGACATTACAGTGGGACAAGGTTAACATTAAAGTACTTTTTTCCCCAAGACTACTACAGTAGTTACATCAAACGTCACAGCACCTAATTGCCCTCCTTCAAATGGTGGCATTTTATCAAGATCTTCAGCTCACACAGAAACAGTGGATATACTTGGCAGACTAGAGGGGCATCAGCTCCTTCCCCTCCTCCCATCGCGCCCATCACTCACTGTATCACACAACTTGCCATGCAGCAGAGGAGAAGTTTCACCTTCCTAACCTCCACTCAGGTCAGGGATATGGCTGCTGCTACGTGTATTACCATTTCTCGGGACAAGAAGCCACGCATTTCTGCTTCTCTATATAATTCAGCGAAAGCTGCTCATCGTGTAACTAATGAATTGGCTTTGG
The DNA here is from genome assembly GCF_000690535.1 of Cariama cristata. Lineage (NCBI taxonomy): Eukaryota > Metazoa > Chordata > Aves > Cariamiformes > Cariamidae > Cariama > Cariama cristata. Next base: position 13,684 of record NW_009615844.1, on the reverse strand, counting down.
TCTGCCTAATAGTTATTTTACATATCCCCCAGTGTACTTAGAGGTCTGGAAATAAAATTGAGCAATCTACTCATGTATCTGCAATGCTCTCCAGAGTACTGCGAGTCTTTAAAACAATGACTTATCAACCAAGCTACTCATATTATGAAACAGCAACACAACCCTAATATTATAATCACATGATAAAATCCTATTCAACACTCAGACTGTGGGCTCAGTGAAGTATTCATCACAGATCTCCACAATTTATCTAAAGATACAAAAGAAAGGAACAAGAAAAGACAAAATTTTCACACCCCCCACCAAGCACATTTAATTTTAGGTAGATGAGGATGTATAAAGAAGCATTTCCTTTAACATTTAAAAAGAATATTCTTGAGTTTCTCAGTATCAACTAGCCAGTGTAAGTTTGCATGTGAACAGGGAGCTAAAAGATTATGCAGAAATTAGAATAAACCAAGTCCCCTTTAAAGGAAAACCACTTCAACAGGCTAGTACAATGTTGCACAACACCTGGCTTAGCAAATTCCACCAACTACTCATAGCATATTTTTAATGGGTATTACTACTTGATTTCTGTATATTTAGATGGGAAACAAAAGGTAATCTTTTCCTCATTCACTTCTTTCCAATTTCTAAGTGATAACAGAAAATTTCCTGTACTTGAAATTGACATGCAAGTAAAACAGCTACATCACCTCCAGCATGATTAAAACAATTCTGTGATTTGATCTCCCTGTTGTTTCAGAACATATAGAAGCAGCTTTGATAAACAAGAATTCTAATCATCTGTGCAGATCAGGCACATTTTCATTTTTTAACTTTTCCCCAAAATGTCGTTCAACAAATAGCTTTAAAGTTGTCTAAGAAACACTGTTTCTTATTCTGAATAGGACAACACTGTCATTTCTTCAAAGGAAGTTTAGAAAGGACTGACAGAATAGCACTAAAATCCCCAAAGAAGGGATTAGTATTGGGGGGAGGGGGGCAAGGCTCCAAAGAATTATCATTGTTTAACATCATTAACTTTGTTATTTAGATTGACATTTTCTAATCTTGTTGTGTTTTAGGAATAAATTTCCTTAAATTCTGCTACAACTTCAACAACTCCAAAAATATTCTCAGAATACAGGTAGCTAATCTCAATAGCATTTTCCTTATGGGTCTCCCCACTTGTCCAATTGGCATGAGTATGACCCCTTGTACTGCTGACAGCCCCAAGGAGAATTTGAATTTCACTGTGTCTAATTTCACCCTCTTCCTTTTACCCACTCCTCGTACAGAGGAAGAAGATGCTTCCTCTGACTTGCTCAAGGGAACACTTTATCAGAAACACGACGCATGACTGCATTAAACAAAACACCTACAAAGCAAATGTGAGATCCTGGAGCACAAAGAGTGGTTTTGTTCCTTTTTTCCAAGGGCTCCAAGAGAAGCAGAATGGGGCAAAAATGAGTATTTTTTTCTATTTCTCACAGTGGTGCAGACAGGAACCAAATGAAGTTCCCTCATCACCAGGATTTTATATATGCTCCGCACCATACTGTTTCACGTATATTTAGGTATCACTCCAGATTTTAACAGTTTCAGATGAAGCACACTTCAGATTTTGTGGGTAGCTATTTAATGAAGAAAGATCTATTCATAATGAAGATGTTTACATGCTCTTAGTACTTACTGGTTACATATAATATAGCATATATGCAAAAAAACTTGTTCAGCTTTTCCTCAAGAAAGGAGGTGTTGAAAGTGGCCACGATGTGGTACCCTGAATGACAGAGTAGGGAACTAGTTATGGGTTATAACTGTTCAGTTGATCCACTTAGCTAAAATTACAATAGCTACGATACTTCCTCTGTGTTCAACCCTTGTGAAATCGCTCTCCCAGTAGCACAAAACTATGAAAATCACCTGGGGGGGGGGGGGGGGCGGGTTATTTTTATGGCATCTGTGTTCCACTTTACCCAAACTCTGCTTCTTCCGTGCCTGGGGTGTGTTAGCATTAATATGTCATAGCTAACAAGACATGGCACTGGGATTCAGGGAAACTGTACTCTGGTGGCAGGGATCTGCTGCACTGTACTTCACAAGTCAGGGTGCGCCACTGTTCCTCTTTCTAATTCTTTCATCTTAACAGTGACAGACGTTTGGGCCTAGGATAGTATATTATCCTGTATTTCTATTTCCCAAATGCTTCCAGGCCTGACTTCACTTGAGGCCTTTAGGTGCTGATGAAATATAAATAATAATGCAGACACTGAGCTTTAAGTGTTTCCTAAAAACATAGCTGAAGAATACATTTGAAATGATACAGGATTCATTTGCCCTACAAGAACTTTTTAATGTCTTGCACAGACCTCTCATTTTTAGATGCGGTCAGGGCAAGAATTCTTCTCCCATAAGCAACTCAGCTGAGAGTAATTTCCTTGAGAGGCTTAATCAAGTCTCCTTTTGAATGCATCCAACTTTGCAGCAAAGCAGCATTTCAGTGATGGAGTACAGAAAAACATACTGGAAAGGTTCCTTTCCATTATAGCATTTTAATTTGACAGAACAAAGTTTGTCTTTTGCAGATTGTGGATTGCTAGCTAGAAATACATTAACTTTTGGGAGAGGAAATTTCTGTCACATCATTCTAATGTGTTTGTCAACCACCTGATGTGTCTACTGGGATAATAAAAATTTATCTGAATTGCCACATCTTCACCGAAGTCATTGGTTATCCTTCAGATACTAAAAATACCCACAGGATCAATTTATAGCAAGGAGGTTAGCAGGGTGATAATCAAGTCCGGTTCTGAGTACTTTGGGCCGCATAGCAGCAGCTGATACAGGTTTATTCTTTCCACTTCCACAAGTTCTTTAATGCACTAGTTGAGCAATCTCTGGTTGTCCTGCACTAGGTAAAATACTCTTCCCCAGACAAAGATTAGAATCTGAATCGGATCTTCATCCTCTTACCACTGTTTTCTACATTCCACTAAAATCAGTAGTATTTTGGACTCAATGAAGAAGGTAGAACTTGGTCTGCCATATGTGCGAGGTCCACTGAAAGTTCATACTTTGGAATTAAATGCAGATTATTGCAGAAGCCAGAAGTTGCCATATGTTCATAGTAGTCAATGTTTTTTAGCTGTTAATGGCTAGGCTATATCCAAAGCTTTTATGTATGTAGATGTTATTTGCATATGGCTTCAGGCATACATATATGAATGTATACCTAGATAGATAGATATAACCTTAGACAGCTTGATAGCTTTGGCAGAGCATAAAAATGAACAGTGAATGCTCCAGAATTTTGATGCAAACCTGAGTTTTAGAGAACTCAAAGCAGAAGATACATGCATTATAACAGTATAAACAGATAACTTTACATATAGCATTTATTTGCAATCCTGTATCAGACTAAAACATGCACATTAAGATCATATAGTACAGTACAGTAAGAGTGAAATAGAGCTAAATAAGTAAAAATATAGAGAAATGATGAAAAGGAAAAGAAAATAGTTGTCAGAGGACAGCAGAAAGTGGGAGAGTCGTAAACTAAGCTAATATGTAATCAATAAAAATAAGGAAAGACCAACTTCAAGAGCAGAATGACAAAAATTACAACATAAAAAACCACTAGAAACAAATTAAGAGATGCTATAGGTAAATGACTGATGCACAGACTTCCTCAGTTCAAAACATTAGTCATGGATGAGAACAAACATCAGGACATAAGTACAGGACCACAAAGGCAAATTAAGAAAGATACCTGAACAACTGCATTCCTAGAGAATACACGATAACCAGGAGGTACATGGCAGAACAGTGTGGCTAAACTCAGCAGAGGTATCTGGAGGTTAAACCAGATTTGGTAGCAGAAAGGAAGTAGAGAAGACCATCGTGTGGTTAAAGAGATGAAATTGAGCAACCTGAGAAAATACTTCCAATAACAACCTTTTAGTCACTTCTGAAGGATATAGTGGACATTTTGATAAAATCTTCCGAAGGGTATAGCGAGAGGGAAAATATGATGTGAGAAGGAAAATTCTCAGATAATAAAACTGTCCGAGATAAGAGATCTTAACCAACAGGGTATCTAGATAGATTGATCGCAAGTCAACTGTAGTATTTAAATACATTTTTTTAGACTACACCTTCAGTTAAAATAAAGAAAGTACCAGATAAATTTTACAACTACAGACAAGATTCGGATAGGAAATATAAAGATCAAATGCCTACCTCATTATCACAACAAAAATGAATGAATGACATTTATTTCTGTATAGACTTATGAAACAAATATAGAGAAATTCCTGGGCTATTAGGGAATTTGGCAAAAAATGTTAACATAACTATGATTATATGAAAGGTTAGGAAATATATAATATTTATATATATTTAAGGCAACTACAATTACCAGCAGAGATGCCTTATACCAAGTACATTGGACTGGAAAAGAAACAAACAAACAAACAAAATGAAAAAAAACACAATCAACCCTCCCTGTCCCCATCCAAAATCCACCCCTTAAATATTGAACACTGGATGCAGAACAAGAAATCTGAACAATGAGAAAAGAAATAAAGAAATTCAGTACTTCAGGCATCTTGGCAACAAAAAGAATAAAATGGATGGAATGGGCAATGAAATTAAGGTCAGAATAGCAATGAACAGATAAACCTTTGTAATCCTAAATCCAGCTAGACAAAAAGAAAACCTCTGGATACTGAAGTCTGCATATTCAATGAAATATAAAGACAAATTCTCTATGCAGAGCTGCAAACTGGAGACTTAATGAGATCCTCCAACCAGATCTTCATAAACTGCTGTTTTAAAGAAATTTTCAGTATCTGATTGCCAGGACAAATGCTACAAGAAAAGGCAAAACTAAAGCCGTGTGGGATCAGAAATAATTGATCAAAAATTGAGATATTTGGGATGCACTAATAAGACTCACACATGACAGGAATATTCAATGAAGAAAGTTGAAGTGGAAATAATACATTTTGAAGATTTAAAGCAGAGGCTTAGAAAATAATTAAGATTACAGAGATGATTGTAAAAGACAAAGATAAAATAGCACAACAGTAGCAACTGCACTCCAAATCGAATGTATAAGACTAAATGAACAAATGAACACATTCTTGTGCTATATTTTTAGGCATACCTTGTGGTCAGTGTTGTGAACACATGTCTAATTCCTTCCTGAACCTACAATGGGACTTGATGACTCCACAAGTCACCTCAAAAACGTATCTGTGCTGTCTGGTTAGCAACATAAAAAGAGCCTTTATAACACAATGATGATGTCTCCCTGGACATGAGAAATAAACAAATTTAAAAGATGAGAAATTTAGAGGAAAAGGACAAGTTTCTTGAAGGCTACCTAAGGTAGGATAGAATAAGAGGTTTGAACATGCTGCGCTCCAAGGGCCTTCATATAAAAAATAAACATGCTTTGCCGTAAGTGTACAGGAGCTTTCCAACAGAATGTTTCCTCCTGAGATAACACAGGGATTTCAGAATGAAGCTCAATTATGATTGAATCTGTGGACCAGAATGAATCACATTATATTATGCCACGTTATGTGCATTTGAGAAAGAGACATGTCTCAAAGTGCAAACATTCGTCTCTCCCAGAGTAAGAAACATTCATCAGTGCTTTGCACTTCCAGAGCCTTAATGTTCTTACACTGGCAAAAGCACCATTATTTTGATATGTTTCTCACTTTATTGGGATATACAGCATATTCCAGAGAGTTCTCCATACAGACCAGTTGGTAATAATCTGAAACTTTTAATAAATATTCTTATCTCGTTTTTCTTTTTTCATAAAAGCACTCAAGAAGCACAAAACTGTATAGATCACCAATTGAAGGAAAAAAAATTCACCTTCAATCAAATCCAGATGCAATTTTACAGCAAAATCTCAGCATTAAAAACTAAGAAAAATGACTATTCACAACAAAAATTACAAAATGACATATTTAAGTGTTATAATGCAAAAATCCGCATTCATCTCAAAGTCTATGGATTATTTTTTGTTTGCTTTCATTCTTATTAAATTGATAAACAGTATCCACTAAGAGCAATACAACAGGGTAAATCCATGATATTTTAATTCTAGTGGATAGGCACCAGCCTGCTGAAGTTTGGCTGGTTTATTTGGACTGGGTGCAGGAGGGGACCTGTTTGTTTCAAAAAATAAAAACAAACCACAAACAGACAAAAAAAAGCGCACCACCCCAAAACACCCAACAACACCCCCCCCACACCCCAAACTCATTGTCTTAGAAAATTTAAAAATATCTAGCAATTAACAACTGGTATGTTCTTGTCAATTGATATTAAAACAAACTATTCCTTGTGTTGTAAGCATGCTGATTCACAAAGGAGTTTTATAATTTTTAATCAGTAACAACTTCCCTTTGTGAGGCTCCATCCATTTAACAGACTGGAAAACTGAACCCAAAGTTCCTGCATGATAGGAACAGAATCAATGGCAGAAGCATGAATTGGTAGGGCCCAAAATAACCTTTCATGCTGCACCATTTTTGTCCCCTTGCTACTGGAGGGGAGTATTTGTGATCCCACCTCCCGTTTCTCGGCAGTGAGCCACCGATTGTGTTTGGCCCACAGAAGAGCCCCCTCAGTACTGCAATCAAAGGCTCTCGGAAATGCTTTTGTGAAGCCTCATTTTAAAAACTCAAGTAACATGCATTTCAGTACCAAAAAGGGTGGTAAAAAATAACTTGATGGTACCCTCACCCACTAACTCTCTCCACCCTAGCAGCATGAATTGAAGAATTCAATCCAATGCTTTGTTTCTAAGATCTTCCTTTGAGTAATCAGTGTCTGCACCCAGTGTATTTATGATTTCAATTTTTTCCTCTGTTCCACTTCCCTAGATGTGTTGCAGACACATTTCAGTTATTCTGTCATCTTTTAACAGCTACTCTATGTCCCCTGTTCCATTTGTTTTCAAATTAAGTTCCTGCTCATTGTAGCAAGGAGCGAGCTCCTGATATATGACTGTGCTTAACTTGAACATGTCATCAGCATCAACTTCTTTAATAGCTATTTCAGAGGAGAATGAAGACCAACGTGACACTGGGATTCTGGTTCACTGGAGATCAGGATGATAACAGCATTACCAACACTATGCTTTTCTGTAATAATTTCCTATTACTGCCAGAGTTATCGATACATGCAGAACAAAAATAAAAGGATGATGAATCAATATCACTGATGGGGCTTATACAACAGCAAGCAGATTTCACCTGCTAGACTTAACCAGATATTTTTCAGACATCACATAATAGAAAAGCACTCAGAAAGTGGGGTTGCTGTCATCATTAGCACCAATTTTCCAATTGTTGAAAAAGAATGGGGAGAGCTAGCTAGTTTTTAGCACTGCTCAGAGAAATACTATTTCTTCCTTTCCTTTCTCATTTTTCAGTAGCAGTTTAATTTGGTCTGTACAGTGCTGCCTACTTTGCGTGCATTGTCAGGGAGTAATTCCCACACTGCCCAAAGCACATTTGGGAAGAGGCAGAAGCCTTCCCCCTCCTGCAGCAGGGCTGCACCAAGGCTGCGCCCAGGAGCAGTTGCAGATGTTCGGTATGCAGGAACCACTTGCTCTGTTTTCTCACCTGCTCGGCCACACAGGGCAGGACCAGCATGCACCCTGAATTTCCGTTTCTTTGCTAATGAGTCTTCCCTATGGGAAAAAACAGAGAACATTTCTGCTTGACCACAATCTCTTCTGAAGGGCACTGATGACATGTTCATGGCATGACGGCTGGGCTGACAGTGACAATGGCAAACATAACAGTCCTTTCAGCTGAATCAAAGAAACTACTATGCAGAGATACATGTCTCAATGGTGGAGTAAACTGTAACTTCTAAAATGCATTCCTGTGCCATGATTTCTCTGCAAGAAGAACACAGGAGGGAGATTCAGGGCGACTGTTCCTCAGAGCAACCCGAGCCTGAATGCAGAGATCCATCTCTTCGCAGCAGGCTGGGAAGTGAGCAGAGGCAGAGTCAGTCTCTTCAATAAGTAAACAGGATACACAATGGATAAAGCCAGCAAGCTCCAGAAATGAGCATCTCAAACAAGGTCACGCAGGAAGTCTGTGGTATAATAAGCCACACTAATAAAGACTGGCTGGCAAACACTCTATAATAGGTTTTTCTAGTGCTAAAGCTTAACTCTTCCCCCAGTTTCAATAAATTTTAAAAAAGTTTATACCTTACACTTTATTATTTTGTTTTTCTTATCTTTTTTACCACATCATTATGTGGCTTCTAACATGCATAGCAAAACCAAAAGGCTCTTTCTGATTTCATGAATACCAAGAGGAATGTTTTCCTAAGCAATTAGTAATCATACTAAGACACAGTTCCACTTATAGTTATACCAAGTCAGGATAAGAAAATATTTGAAATGCAAAGCATATCTACTACTAAATTATCAAAAAGACATAATAGCAGGATAGTAAATGTGTGGTATGTATATTTAGTATTTATTATAGAAATTTACTGCATATAAATTATAAGGAAGTGCCAGATGCATCTAATAAATATGAATGAGGAAGGTTTCATACCCCCAGAGCTATATATGACGCTGTCTTATAGCTCTCTGGTTGAAAACATTGTATGAAAATGACTTCACCTTGTTTAATTGGAATTGGATCCTCTAAATCTTCTATACTTGTGTTAATCAACTAGTCCGAAACAAGCTTGTATATGCAGTTAAAGTTTCCACTGGAAAACTTCAGAAGGTAATAGAAAGTCAACTAATAGTTGAGGAAGAAAAGGAAATTGAAGTACCAACAAAGCAGGAAATACAGTATCCCTGGTAAGTCAAGAAACAAAATATTACCATTATTTACTTTGTGCTTGTGATCAGCTGACATCCCTGCGTGGTTTAAATGAACATGGGAAAAAAAACAACTCTTGATATAAGAAGAAAAATGTGGTCCTTACTAAATAGTTAGCAAAAAAAAAAAGTATATGTTCAGCAGAAGATTCTACAACTGTAGTTTTTCCAGTAAAGAAACATCTCTTAATAGATACATTTTTCCCTTGAATATTATTTGTAAATTCTTACTTTACATCTTTAATATAAAAAGGTATAATGCAAAATATGATCATCCTTAGATCATCAGACCTTAGAAACGTAAAAGGTGAATGTTGCATAGAAAATAAAGTAACTCCGCTAGCCATATTATACACAAGAGAAATGAAGTCAAAATAATGTTTTGGTTTCCCCATTATCACACAAATCAATTTTATAAAAGGATATTCTACACTCT
>NW_009615844.1:0-4345 GCF_000690535.1 Cariama cristata | reverse complement strand
ACAAAGAGGGAAAACAACCTCTATGGAATTGTGCTACAGAACTAACAGGATGTTTAGTCATTGCTGCTGGTGATTGAACCAATGAGATAAAGGGCGGGGGGCGTAAAAAATAAATATATTTCCTGGCAACTTGATAGAGAATTTTTAGGTCAATCCAAGTATTTAGGCCAATAAACAACACTGTTGTCATCTTTTCTTTTTTTTTTTTTTTGTTCTGGGTTTTTTCTAACTTCTTAAGAAGTAGTTTAATTTCAGTTGGTTTTTCAATTAAATCAATACTCACCAAAAGAAAAAATATTCCCAAAAAATATTCCCAGAAGTCTTTACAATGTTTTTCATTGACCTACACATTGTATTGAATTTTATTATATTCTCTGCTCTGAAAAAACAAAGTGCTCAGTAATAAACTATACTGACCAAATTCAGACTTCAGAGAATCTCCTTAAACGTGTTTTTTTCATCACCTGTGGCATACTACAGCCACTCTGTCTGCACTGACACTGCCAGAATTCAGAACATATTGCATATTGTTTAGTTAGCTGAATTTTAATGTTCTTTGGAAATATGTATTTATACAAACAGTCCATATAGCAGATAACAGCAGCACATCCTCTAGCTGTCCTTTACCTTCTAAAGACAATGACAGCTTTACATTATTTTCACAACTGAAATGAAGCCAGTTCTACTCACCAATTTACGATGACTTTTAGCAATGCCAACCACTGCTTTGACCAAATACCATTTGTCAACTATCAAGAGCATTCTTGACATTCACACTTACTTAAACGGAAAACAAGTTTACCACGTCCATCTTCCCATCACTTTTCAGCTTGGGTAATAGCTTAGATTGCTTGTCAAAATGTAAAGTTCCTTCAGAGCCTCTCTTTGCTTCTGCTAGTGAGAAGATAGCATGAAAGAAGTGTCAAGACATCCTAAACCCGGTGTCACTAAACTGTTTTTGTTTAGGATGCACAAAACACTTGCACTGCTTATTTCAAGTCAGTTTTATAATGCTGATTTTCAAGTGGACAGTGGTTCAATGTAAAGCAGTAAATGAATACATAGATGAAAGGTGTCTAATTAAAACAAATATTGCCACAAGTCCGTTTGTATTTTTATGACACTATTGTGAAACCATGCATCAATTTGTAACTGCATTCCCTTTAACTCCCTTCATGCCGGTGAAAGATGGAACTTGAGAAGGCCCAGGACCTTCTGGAGTCACTGGCTTCTTTCAACAATTTAAAAGAAATAAAACCAAAAAAAAAGAAAACAAACTTTCTCTGAATATTTCTTGACATTTAGATTAGTACTTCTCTATGGAAACACTCTCTTTGGATATTTAATCCAGAGCAACAGTAGGAAAATACTGGATGTCTATCTAAGCTTTTTTTTTTTTAATCTCATCTAGAAACTTCTCGCTGACAACTACTTTTTTCATTCCACTGGGAAGCGCTAAGGATACAGTCGGATAAAATTTCCAGCCATGCCTGCTCCAGACTGAGTATGCTTTTCAGAATTCCCCACTGGTGTAAGTGGTTAGTCCTCACCACAACAACATAGGGAACAGCTGGCCTTTTTTGAAGCTTCCTCAACCCTGCAGTTGCTGCTTTTTGGAACTAAAGGTGCAACTAATATTGTTAGCAAAAGAACTATCTACTAATTGGATCCACCAGGAAAGGGCTTCTAGCAGATACCACCAGGACCCTCTTGATAGGTAAGACATAGAAAGAATGGGGTTTGGCTTTCGTGATATCATGCGTAGAGTGGCACTCAGGTATCTTATCTGCTTGTTTTGAATGAACAAAGGACAAATGTGACCACCATGTGAATAAAGGGACAGCAAACTCATGCAACTGATAACACAGGTTTTGGCACAGAGCCCAAATACTGTGCTAAGCTACGCTCATGAGAAACTTGCAGACCTTCACAGACCCTCCCCTTCCCTGTCAATCCTTAGATGTCTCACATATAAAGTCTAACTAAAAAGGAATACACTACACTTTGAAAATATGTGCATATCGCAGCTGTGTCCCATTCTTCCAAGTTGACTTGGAGTAGGTCTCTCTAGCTAATTAGCTCTCCAAAAGCCTGCGAAATCCAGAGATACTCAGATGATATTGTTGATAATACACCAATTATGATGTAAATTACAAAGACATGAGGTTAGGAACTGGAAAGAAATGGACTTACTTTGTCCTTATTAGAATGGGTTGTTACTAAGGAGCTGACTTAAATATGACAGATTGCATTTCACTTCCTACCAGTCTTCTGAGATGAGCATCTTATCTTGAGGTACAATGTCAGGGATGTTAATTGCTGTGAAGTACAGAAGCATAGAAGTTCAGCTAGGAACACTGCACATTCTGATTCATGAATATGAAAGCAGAGACTGAAGCAAGTGATAAACGAACCAAATACAGCTAAATGCTGATAATCTTCATATTGATGCAAGAATCTGCTCAGAACCTGTAATTCACAAGATCTAGGAGCTAAAGGCTCATATTATGATTTCTCACTTTGTCATAGCTTGTTTTTGAACTCTCTTTAGAAACACAAGTCCTGAAAATATGATTCATACCCCAGCTGGAAAACACATAGCTCCCTAATGCATTTTCTGTTTCTCAGTACAGATTCTGGTAGCATTGTGGGCAAGCAGTATCAAACATGTTTACTCTAAATGGCTGATCTCAGAGCAGAACGACAGACTGTGCAATGAAATACTGCACTAGCTATACAAGCACAATCAATTTGTCATCATTTCATGCTCAAATTCTTCCTTGCAAATACTTGGAAGCAAAAAATGATAGGTTTTCTGTTGGGGGTTTTTTGTGGGGTTTTTTGGACCTTTTTTGTTTATCTTTTTTCCTTTTTTATTTCTCTTTACTCTAGTAAAACTGCAGCAGGGATAACATTTTCCACAGCTTAGTAATCTGGAGTTGACAGTTTTGCATACTGTTAGAATTTGGACCCCTTTCTCCCACGTCCAGAAACAGCAAATGGCTTGTGCCTTAAAGTTATCATTACTGGAAAACACAACCACCATAAAACACTTAAAATGTGTTTTATTTTCATACTTGCCACCACTTTTGTTACTGTAGCATCTAGGATGTAGCTGAAACTGGGACTCATTCTGGAAGAACTCAGGGTGTACATCTATGAAGAGGCAGCTCCTGTCCTGATAGTTTTATCTTTCAGGCAGGTAAAGTGATTAACAGATTAGAATCAGAATTTGTTTCCTTACTGTAACAGGCTCAAAGCCAAGGTAGTAAGAGATTAAACCATCAGCAAGGATGACTGTGTGGAGCTGGAGCAGAATTCACTCTCACCATGTCAGCAAGCATCTTATCTAAAAGTTGTGTTTTGCTTAAGCCTCTCCCAAGTAAGACTCTGGAAAGAAAGATTCATGTTAAAAATATTTATATAGAGAAGCATAACTGGAAAAATAGGTGATTCCCAGTCTTTTTGGCTCCAGGAAGGATTGCCTGCTTTCAGAATTCTCTCAGATGGCAATCACCCCCTTTGGCAGAAATCACCCCTCTGTAACAGATGGCATGGTGACAGTGACATGGCCACATATCTTTGCTGAATTTGCAACCCAGGTTACTGCAGTGAGGGATTTTGCCCAACTAAACTATAAATAGGTTTGCCCTTATTTAATAAAAAAACACTAATTTTTAGGCAACTTGATTTTTGCATTTCATTCTCCATTCCATGTGTCATATAGCTTTTCTACATTTCATGTTACCAGCTACAATCAAAACCTAGAATATCATCATAACTTCAAACATGGGACCTGGGACAATCTCACTGAATTCGGTGGTGGTGGTGGTGTGTAAAAACCCTAGACTTCTGCTGAATCAAATATGAAAAATAGTATTACCTCTAACAATATTAATGCTAATAGGTATCTTGATATTAAATTTTCAATTTATTATTCTCTTGCACTTTTAATTTTCAGTGTTCTACAGAACTTCATACTGAAAATATAACCTAAAAAGTAGGTAAAGGATATTCAGAAATTTTAGCAGATGTATAGAGCCAGTTAGGTCTTCCCACACAGAAAAGCTCTGAGGAGACTGTAGACTGGCACACTGGATGCTTGTTTCTGTCATGTCCATAAGCAGTGAAACAGTTCATCACCACTGATTTTAAAATTGTTAATGTCTGTTACAGAGTTAATCCTTTTTGGAGTGGGATGGACAAACTTGACATTCCTCAGAATAGCACTCAGAGTAAAACAACATTGAAGAGCTTTTCACTCTGTTCATAATTACAAGATTACCTTTTCAATGAGTAAGCTTTGGTTCTTTACCCTTTTCTCTTCTCTTTTCTTTTCTTTTCT
>NW_009615843.1:1101-1523 GCF_000690535.1 Cariama cristata | reverse complement strand
CCAACGGTGCTATTCACATAAATCAAATGTCTGTATGCTACAGTGACCTTTTTTGCCAGATCTGGGGGTGGTTCTCATTTATTCTGAAATAGAAACTATATCGCCATTATCTTTCTTCTTGGTCTCTCGCCTCTGTGAGAAGTATAGTAGGAAGTCAACAGCTGAACCGAATTTTTCTTACTTTACTTTTGGTTTGGTTCAACTCAGGCCTGCAGGACCCCTCCAAACATGTGGTGCTTTTCACTTGAGAGGTTATTACCATGCTGAGCGATAGGCACCAAACTTCACTGCACACCTATCTGCACTGCACACGCTTGCTATCAATTGGGAGCCATAGGCAATTCAGATGAACTATGATTTATTGACTAATGGAGTAGTCTCCAAGGCTAAATTAGGATCATACAGTTGGGTGCTATGGATAA
>NW_009615843.1:0-621 GCF_000690535.1 Cariama cristata | reverse complement strand
AAAAAAAAGGAAGCAGACATACTCTATAAATATTATTAGAACAAAGTAAGAATATTAATAGAAAAAATTTACCAGGTTCACTAGCACTGAGTGCAGTGACGAAATCTGTAAACGCTGCTTGGCAATAAAAAAACCCTTTAGGATGAATTAGTTGCCATCTTTCTTTATTCTCGTAGTCTATCCAGACAGCGTTGCTATTAAATAGCGTATTTTTCAAGTTCTTTATCAAAAGAACTAAAGCAGGGTCTGAATTGAACATTCAAATGCAAATTGCAGGGAAAAACGTTGAATTCAGGCCTGGATCTGAACATATCACTGCAGTTCTTGCTTCCAGCTGGAAAATATAGCAGTTTCAGGTTTGAGTCTTTTGGACATGAGTGCCTGAACAACTCTCTTCTTCCAGCTGAAGCTTCTCTTCTTTCCCTCCCAGTCAGCACCACACGCACTGCCTCAAGCCGTGCCCAGTTGGTCTAACGCGAGAGGGTGAAGCTGCTCCCTTTCCGCTATCTCCCTTTCCTTCTGCTGGGGAAAAGACTCTTTGTGATCCTTCATTTGCTCCCTCTCAACCAACTGGCAAGGAGGATGGATTTAGACATAAGCAAAGTATGTGCTTCAAAGGCT
>NW_009615842.1:3770-5231 GCF_000690535.1 Cariama cristata | reverse complement strand
GAGCGCCAGGAGAAACAGAGAGCGCCGCGTTCCACGGCTCGGCGTGCCCAGGGGAGCTCCTCTGCCACGGAGAGCCAGCGTGGTGCCACCCGCCACGGCCGCGGCTCGACAGAGGCAAGGCAAATGCTGCGGGCAGGGAAGGGAGGTTGTCGCCTTGTTTACCCCCAGCATTTTCTAGGGGAACCCAGCGCGATAGGAGCAGAAAGGAGGACACAATTAATGAGAGAAGATGCGGCGCCTGGAGGCGGGGGATCCGAACGAGTGGAAACTCTCAGCTTGCGTCTCCATCTCGAAGCTGGTGGTGTGACCTTTAGCTGGTTCCGCCACCGAGAATCATTGTAAATGAAAATCTGTTTTCGAAAATCGGGTGAGAGGGAAAAACCCGCGCCACAGAAGCGTCAGAGGGCCTCCAACCAAGCGGTCCTCCCCAGCCCATCCATTTGCAGGCTTCAAAACTCATTAGGTTTTCCACTTCACCGAATCGGTCACGGCGGAAAAGGCAGCGTCCCGAGGAGGCGGCTGTTCTTCAAGGAGCCATAGAGAACAATTTGATCTCAATTTTAGGGCCATCTCCCTCCTCAATGTGGGCTCCTGGTTTCCAACAGCCTGAGCTGATGGACTTGGAGAAAGCAGACTGGGAAAGGCGACGGGACGTGGGGAGATGCTCGGGGAGCGCCCATCCCCACCACGGCGGGCTGAGCTGCCCACGGTGCCTTCTCGTCTGCAGGAAAAAGCATTCGATTGAGGTGACCGAGTCATTTTGGGGAGCTGCTAGGTCCTAGTCGGTGTCCCGAGGGATATTTGCATACGGGGCGCACCGTGGGCAAGCATTTAACCCCTCAGCCGCAGGATTTCCATCCCCCAGCCATCTCTGGGCTGGACCTTCTCCTTCACCCCAGCCCCACAGGGCAGCCCGAGCATCGGCAAGGAGACGTGCCCACCTTCGTGGGGGTTTGGGATGCGAGCAGGGTGGCATTGCCGCCGGGGAAGGCCCCAACAAAACCAATTTCCTTGACTGGTGTTATTTTGGCTTTAACTCCAGCCGCTGCAAGCAGCTCCAGGGCAAGACAGGGCCCAAGGGCCGAGCTGAGGGGGGAGCCCCATGACCCCCTCCGCAGGGCTACGGGGAAGGTGGCGACCCCTGAGCCGGTGACTGAGCGCCCACCCAGATGGCTGCCGAGGGGTCTTCCATCCAGCTGTGGGGAGTAACTGCACAGCTGGAGAGAAGCCTACCAAACCCTGGGCACACAGCTGCTGGAGTTCAACACCACGGCTGTGCTCGGTCCTTTCTTCCCAAGAGCAGCCGGGAGCAGCCGGAGCACACTTGGCTTCGCCGCCGGGAGCTGCTTCAGCCATGTGCCGTGCCGGCACAGGTGGGGATTTGCTTCGTGGCCAATTTTGCCAGGTATGAAGCCGTGCCCTGCTAGGGCTGCCGCTGCCCAAGGATGCTCTCCGGGAGCT
>NW_009615842.1:3211-3689 GCF_000690535.1 Cariama cristata | reverse complement strand
TGGCAGGGGCTTGGGGACCCCCCCCCAAAGATGTGTCTGCTGCTCCTGCCTGGCATGTTGGGAGATGGCTACCCCAGGGCTGGGGGGGGACGATGCCACGGGCCTGTACCACTCTGCCCTTGGGGCACTCGCGTGGGGACAACAGACAACCCCAAAGGGAAATGTCACCTCCTTGCCCTCGCCAGCGCCATGGTGGCCCTGTGACAACTCACCTCCAGCCTGCAGCCATCCCAGCTCATCCCAGTGGCTTTTTGTCCCCGTGCCACCAACCGGCGACAGGCTGGACACAATGGTTTTAGGGCTAGGGAAAAAACTCTACCCAATGTCTTTGCACGCTGGCATCAGTTTTCCGGGGAAAGGACAAGCAGGAAAATGATGTTTGGACCTTTCCAGGAAGAAGGGTTTGTCCCAAGGTGTCTCTGAGGCTGGGCCAGAAGACCTCAGTCTGTAAGAAAACCTCCCGGACCGCAGAGAGGGT
>NW_009615842.1:2669-3016 GCF_000690535.1 Cariama cristata | reverse complement strand
CTCTCTCGCTTCTTTTAACGGCGGGTTACGGGGCGGCACGAAGCAGTAGAAGGAAAGCAAAGTGGAGCTAATTGGGCTGTCCCAAGGGGCTTTCCCCCAGCAATTGCTGGAATAACAAATGCCACTTCTGGCACGTCAGCCTTGGATTTCAGGAAGGGCAGGAAAAAGCCTCCTTAGGAATCCAGCTGCTGCTCGTTTGGCCGCCCTCTGAATTGTCAGCGGCAAATTATGTTCTATTAAATCAAATTTGCCTCTCTCTAAAAATAGTTGCCCTACTAGTGTTACAAATAACACTGGATTACCCTGCCCGAAAGCGCTTACCGGGATGCAGCCCCTCTCCCCCTCCT
>NW_009615842.1:1863-2521 GCF_000690535.1 Cariama cristata | reverse complement strand
AGTGGGTGCCGGAGCCCTCGGGAAGGCACGGCACGGAGCATCCTGCCAGCCCCGGAGCTGGGCGAGGGAGCTGAGGGCTGGGTAAGGGGTGATGAAGGAGGTACTGTGGGGAGCATCGCTGGGTGCGGGCAGAGACGCAGCTCGGTGGGAGCCAGGGCCCAGCCATGTAGGGCCTGAAACGCTCACGTCAACAAGGGAGATGCCAGGCTGAAGTTGGCCACGGGCCAGTCCCCGCTGGCGAGCGGGGCCCCGGGCAGGCGATGACAGGGCCAAACCACGGGCAGCGAGCACATCTCGATATCCACGAGAAAGGATTGCCCACGGGCACCCCCATTGTCTGGGGCCGGGGGGGCTCCGGGGTGCAGTGATGGGAGGGCAGAGGACCTGTTTTTCCAGCCAGCCCCGCTGCCCATGAGCCTCCCCACCAGCCCTGGGCCACCCGACGCTGCCAAGGACGGAGGGCTCAGCTCCTGGGCTGCTCCCCTGGCATGCAGCACAGTGCCATGGGGCTCGCCGCGGGTTTGGGAGGGTTTCTTCCACTGGTACCTTCTCCAGGACCAGAGCTGGTGATGGAAACCTAATTCTGCCCAAGTTGGGGCAGAGCAACCACGGGCGGCGAGACAGCAGCCTCCAGAAGAGCGGCCGCTCTTGCCAAGCC
>NW_009615842.1:1284-1832 GCF_000690535.1 Cariama cristata | reverse complement strand
CGTGCCCGTCGTCCCAAGCCTCCATTCGTCGAGGGGCTCCGCAGGGACACGCGGACGGGGCTGCAAGCACGTGCCCTGCCCGCAGGAGATTTCTGCTTCAGATGCCCTTTGGGAAGGAAAAATTTTGGCTTCTTGAACTTCAGGAGATGGCACGAGGAGGGAAAGCTCCTGCTGTGCGTACGCACGCTTCCACGTGCAGGGGCTTGTGGCTCTCCGACAGCAGAGGAGTACGGCCCGGCCCGAAGCCCAGCTTTTCCCTGCATCCCTGGCTGGGCCCACTAAAAGCCACAATCCCTCGCAACGTCTTCTCCCGGGGCAGGAGCAGAGCAGGTCCCTGCAGGAATGGCATTTTCCAGCCCGCTCGCCCCATCTTTTGGAAAGATCAGCCTATTTTTGTGTCGGACTGGGGAGAGGCCCCTGCGGCGGTGGGTGGAGTGTAAATCCCTCCTGTCCCACTGCAGCAAACAAATCCCAACCAAGTCGTGCTCAAACTATTTTCTGCAACGACAGGAGAACACGCTTTTCTGCATTTTGCCAGCCCGAGAGGA
>NW_009615842.1:0-1216 GCF_000690535.1 Cariama cristata | reverse complement strand
TCCCTCTGCCTGTTGGTCTCTACACATTGCCCCAGCCCTTCGCCCACCCACCCACGCAGAGCCACGCACGCAGTCCAGGGACCTTCCACCAACTTTGCTTTCGGTGCCGAGCACCCTCACGGCATCAGAGCGATGAATCGGGCTGGCAGGGGTACCCACCGGCCCCAAGCACCTCTCGTGGGAGGAGAGGTCTTCCTTCCCACCTGGAGTAGCTGCTCTCCGGTACGTTGTGCCAGCTGCCCGCTCCCTTGCCCTTCGGCAGTAAGCACAGATGCAGTTGTTGGTGCACAACCCCAACCCCCCCCACGCACACATCTGCCTGGAGCATCTTGCTGGGCCTCTACACCCGTTCCCGGCTCCAGGGCATCCTTCCCTGGCAGCTTTTAAACAAGCAAACAGCATTTTGCTAAGAGATGCTCCTCTCTCCCTGACCGCTGCGGTGGAGGACTGGCAAAGCTACGGCAAAGAGACATCTGCCGCCACCGTGACCGGCTCTCGGGTGGCGGGTGCTCTCACACAGCCGGGTGGTGACACGGGGAGAGGAGGGTGGCCGCGGATGGCCCTCTGGCCCCAGGGTCAGGCTGTGGATGTACCGACTCCCGGTCTGGCTCAGCCCAGCTGCGTGGGGACAGCGGGGACCTGGCCGTGTCCCCATGGAGCTCCCCCCTCCCGCCAGCGTGCCATGGCCAGGACAGCTCGGCTCACACCCTGTGGACACCAACAACTTCCCAACTTACTCCTCTTGCCTTTTTAGAGAATAATTTTGCTGGCTGAGTTCAGAGCAGACCGGATCCAAGTTAGGATACTTTTTGAGCGAGACCTGTCCCCTCGCCACCCCCCCCGGCACGTCCCAGCCAGACGGGAGCTTGTCTCGTGGAAAAGCCTTTTCCCGTGTCGGACGGGGAGGCAGCAGCTGACCCCACCGCCTCGGGCTTGGGATCATCCCCGGGATCCTCCATCTCCTCACACCGACAAACCCAGGGCTTCCCACTGCCGGCACCGGGAATCCTGCGGCAGGGAGTCCCGTGGGTTACCCACACCTTGAGTGGGATAACGCCGCTTTCCAGTAGCTTTGAAATACGTTCTCCACCCTTTTCGTCCCCCAAAACAACCTGATGAACAAGTTGCAGCTAGCCTCTTTCCGCAAGCCGGGCACGCTAAACACCTCCTCGGTCCTCCTGCCCTCCGAAGCAAACGGCCCCAACAATTTTTACTT
>NW_009615841.1:0-3977 GCF_000690535.1 Cariama cristata | reverse complement strand
ACCGGCTGTGTCCGGCACGGGGCGGCCCCTGCAGCCCCTGCCAGTACCAACACACCAGTTTATATTGTTCCTTGTCCCATACGCTTTGTGTAAACAGGGTCATGTGTCCGTAATACTTTTTTTTTTTTTGGCAGGGAAAAAAGTGTTTCCTTCTTTCAGAGATGTGGTTCTATTATGTTGGAAAGCTTTTATTTTAGTGAGGGAGAAAGCAGTTGAACTCTTTACCTGCATTACCACTTTCTAACTTCACTTCTGCTGACTGCAAACAACTGAAGAGGAAGATTTGGGTTGCTCTGCCTATCTTCTGCTGTTTGTGATTCTTTTTTTTTTTGTCTTTGTTTTGGTCAGGTTTTTTTATGAACTGTTGGTCTGTTTTAAAAACAATTCACACTGCAATTATGCAGCTTTAAATTCAAGGTCTCTTCAATGAAAACTGTTTTTACTTGATAGGTGATAAAGGCCTTTTCCTTTCTTAAAAAAAAAACAGAACATTTTGGAACTAAAGAGCTTGTATCAAATTGCAATTAGAGAAGTAAAAAACTAGATGTATCTTAATGAGTAAATGAAGAGTTGGAAAACGGTGATCCCTTGTAAGAGGTTTTAATGAGGAAAATGCTCTTTAATCATCTAATGATTATGGAAGAATAGGAGTAATCTGTACCACTTTGTTGTCCTGGCAAGGTAATTTACTGTATTTTATTTTCTTGCTGTGAAAGAAAGCCTCACTGTGTGCCCATGCAGCGATGTGAAACATCTGGAGCCTGCCGTATTCAGAAGTCTTTTTTTTTTAAGTGTTCATCCCAAATTGAGTGAATGGAGAGCGTGTGCTTTCTACTGCTGATGCACAGAAATGTATGAGGGGCTGCAGATGTGGTTAGAGATAGGATAACTGCAGAGTACGTTTTGTAAGCACTTTCCTTTTCAGAGAATCTTTATACTTATATCTGAAAGCTGTTTTCTCTAGGGAGCGATCTAAAAGCTGTGACTGGCTGTCTCAAAAAAATGAAAAGCAACACTCTATATCAAATGCTTATCTGCTGCCACAATGCATGAACATGCCTTTAAAACTACAGGTTCTGAAGGGTTATGGCCAATTTTTTTCACAAATGGAAATACTTTTCAAGTCTATAATGTTTGTATACTTCTGAATGGAAGGAGTGGCATCCCAACCCCACAAGGAAAGGCTACGTGTATGTGTGAAGCAGACTACAGTGTCTTACACTGTCTCAGGCATGAATTGTAGCCTCACCCCAATGGACATGCTCTGCTCTGACCACACTTTTTTTTTATTCAGTACTGATCTCTGCAACCATATTGATACAGATGTGGTTGACTGCTAGCACTGTTGATTAAAAGCCCCAAAAGCAGTCAATAAATAACTGCCTTCTTTCCTACCTGAGGACTTAACTGTTCATGGCACTTTCTTCACATAGTAAAATGCATCAGGTGTGAAGCCTATAGAATCTCCCTGCCACATCTAAGTCACAAACTGTAACTTACAAACAAAACACTGTCAGAACTTAATTGGTAATTTAAATTAAATTTTTTTCAGCTGAGTTATAATTACACCATAAAGTATTTAATGGATTCAGTTTTTGCAGTTGCTTTTACACGCTTCAGTGTATATGTTGCCTAAATGCTTGGCTATGTCCTTCCAGTGAAAGTGTACAAGTGTAATCTGTTGGTAGCACCTATTTCTGATGGTATTGGTCAATAGAGTGGCATGCTGATTGCACAGGGCTAGGCAAAGCACCAATCTGTACGTGATCAGCACCTTGTTTGTTACAGAGGGAAGGGAAAGGAAAAGAGGTTTATCTCCTTTGCTTCAACTTTTTTTTTTTTAATGAATTGTGGTCCACAGGGTTGGAGGTGGAAGCAACTCCCAGGACTATTCCTGAGAGCAGACTGCTGCTAAAACTAATGACTTCCAAAACTTGCTTGGGACCAATTATGTGCCCTGTGCTGTTTATATCTAAGAACATGTATTCAGATTAATGGAATGTAATGGTTATGATGGCAATGACTTAGAACCCTTAAAAAATAAAAATTACATTAATTTCTTTAAATATAGTATTTTCCATCAGCTCTGTTATTTTTAAGTTCTCTTGGTGTACAGTCCTTTTTTATGACTCTTCAGTGACTGGTATAAGCACAACCCTGAACATAATGAGGGTCTGCAGGTATTACTGCTGTATAAATGGTTATTTTGTATATGTAGTATTATAGTCTCCTGGCTGCTGATTGTTATTGTAGAATTTTTCTAATCCTAGTAGAACCTAGTAAAAAACAAACACAAAACCAAAACCCAAACAAACTAAAAAACACCTCCACCTTTAAGAATATCTAATATCAAGCTACCTGAAAACCCATGAAGGATACCTTTATTTTGTGATAAGACAATCAAATAAGGTTTAGCCTTTCAAAGATGGATCGTGTTGTTCAATAATTAAAACCTAAATAGGTGGTGAGACGTGAGCAGTTATCATGTGTGTTGAGTCAAAAGAAGTGCTCTGATGCATTGACTGTGGTTAGAGAGAGCATGGAAGTTGCAATGGGAAAAATACCTAATACTCTAGCTTTACGAATGACTTCACTGTCACAACTGCTTCTAGGGCAGCATTTAGATGGTGGATTTGCTGAAGCACTCTTTTTTTAAAAAAAAAAAGAGGAAGAAAACTCAAAGCAGAGACTACACAAAACTATGGATTCAAACACCTGGGATCTTGTGTTTTTTTTCTTTTGCCTTATGTGCTTTGAGAAAAGGAAAACAATGGCTGTGCGGAGTTTGGGTTGAAAAAGCAAAAGCTGTGTAATGAGATTACTACAGCTATCACAGTATGATTCCATTGTACTGCTATGTCTGTGTCCCACTTTTCCGATAAATCATAATAACCAGCTGACAATGCAAATATCACAGCATGTTGTCTGGGAATTATTCTGATTAGTCTGTAACTGGCAAAGGCTCTGCTCACTCTTGAGTAATGAGTCCTTCTCTCATAGCTGTTATTTTTCCCTGATATTCAGTGTCATAAGAGATACTGAGATTGCAGTGGCCATAATTCTGGTTCAAAGGTGCTTGTAATAGCTTGTGTTTGTTACTTTTCGGGGCTTTTGGAGTATGTTATTAATACAAAAGTACATTTTTACAATCTTTTCTTGCAGAATAAATATAACTAGATTTTAAAATCCTCATATAAAGGTTTGGTTTTAAATCTTGCACAAAGACAAAAATTTATATTAAACCACTATAGGAATATACAGTCTGCATGTGTTGTAACATGTCTGGAATACGATAATCTCTGTAGAGTCAAAAAACATTATTAAATTGTAATCCTTATATATTTTTTTCTCACAGAAATAGCAAACTT
Source organism: Cariama cristata (assembly GCF_000690535.1). Classification (NCBI taxonomy): domain Eukaryota; kingdom Metazoa; phylum Chordata; class Aves; order Cariamiformes; family Cariamidae; genus Cariama; species Cariama cristata. Next base: position 609 of record NW_009615841.1, on the reverse strand, counting down.
CCTGCACTGGAAATTATAGGGGTTTTTTAACCTTTACTGTATTTATCTCTTACTGAAATAATGATTTCTGTGTAATGAATCATGGTGTTCTTTACAAGCTATATATTCTTCTACTGTGTGCTGAAAGTCTGTATTCTCTGGTGTGATAAAATAGGACACACTGAATCCAATGTAAGGCTTGGAAAATATGTGCTAGGCTTGTGGAAAAATTCAACAGAGAAAGATTAAAACATGTAAATGTTTACACAGACACTTTTTTTCTTGAGGTCTAGTTTAGAGTTTAACAAGAACTAGTATGTTTGAAGTTTGCTATAAGCTCTTCAGAAGGGATAGGCAAGGAAAGAGAGTCGGCGGGGTGGCTTTATATGTTAGAGAGTGTTTTGACTGCCTTGAACTCAATGATAGTAATGATGAGGCTGAGTGCCTTTGGATAAAGATCAGGGGGAAGGCCAATAAGGCAGATATCGTGATGGGAGTCTGTTACAGACCACCCAACCAGGATGAAGAGGTGGATGAAGCATTCTACAGGCAGCTAGCAGAAGTCTTGCAATCATTGGCCCTTGTTCTCGTGGGAGACTTGAACTTACCAGATATCTGCTGGAAATACAA
>NW_009615840.1:20092-28346 GCF_000690535.1 Cariama cristata | reverse complement strand
ATAATATAAAATTAAATATTTTAGTGTGTTTATTTTTGCTTATAGTGTAATGTTCCTCTTCTACAGTGGCTGCATGTAACTTATTCTGAGTTTTCTTTTTTGAATTGACACTGGGCACCTTTTGCAATTCTCAGCAAAAAGCTGTAAAACTGTTTTAAAAGTAATTTTCTAAAAGTGTACTATAGAAATATAGTGTAAATAGCTGCGATTGCCCAGCTTCAGAATCTATCACACATATTTTGCTGCCGGAAACTCCAAAGGAAGGTTATGTTGTAGAAATGCAACAGTTAAGCAATCTATGAGGATATGGGTTTTTCTAGCAGACTCACTGAGAACTATGTCTTCTGACTTGGGAATGTTTACATTTTAAAAAAGCACTGATCTAATTAATCTGCGGTCACTGTCAACAAAACTTAGAGCAATAGTCACTGTGTGAACCGACACAAAGGAAGCAGTCAGATAACCCTGAAACAAGCTGCCTAGCCCAGATGGGTGGTCTTGCAGGTTGTCACTTGGTTTGCCCTTTCTGTTTACATCACTTAGTTATTTTTTCCATTAGAGAAGGCCTTCAGATGCAGGGCTGATTGGTGTGTTTTCTTAGTTTCTTACCCATTCATCATGTTCTAAATATTGATTCTGTAGCTAGAGTCCAGTGTCACTGAAACACTGGTTACTCGAATCAATAGAGGATACTTTTGTAACTAGGCTGATAGGATGTGGATGTCTGTGACAAGCCTTTTATTTTCACTGCTAAGGCCATCGCTAAGTGAGATAAATTTCCTTGTGAAGGACCTAATTTTTAACATACCTGTACACTCAGAATGAACATACTATGTTCAGAGTTGAGTGAGAAACACCTTTTTTGTCCCTCAACCTGAAATCTGTTTCATTTGGTTCATGCCACTGCAGATTTTGTGGAGGTTTTGGGGAAAAAAGGGACTAGAGCTCACATCCTAGGACAGACAGTAAACTAGGACAAGCAAATCAGAAACTCGGAACTTTCCACGTGCCTGCTTCAAATAACATGTTTTGTAAAAGTAACATTAATGAAATAGTTTGCAGTTACATTTTCTACATGACAGGTTGCCTCCATTCCACAGTGCCTACTGTGGAGTAAGTGAAGATCTTTCTTTCCCTCTCACATACACACCACCCCCCACACACATTTGCTCATCTAATACTACATTTAGAAGAGATTGCTTCCAGCTTGCACTCCCAAATGTTTCCATTGGGAGACAGTAAATACTCCATTTGTGCAGCATGAGAATTTGGTGTATACACAATCACTGTCTAATGAGATAAAATGCAAACTGAAGGTCTGAACGGGTCTTGGATATACTTAGAAATTAAACACCGAACCATATATCTAAGAAAAGAAGCAAAACTCCACTGTACTGGAAGAGAAATTGGGCAAGGAAAATATGAAAAATCTGTTTCAATTTTGTGATGTTTTTTAAGTGGATGTTTGCTGGTAAACTATATTTCACTTCGAATTAAGAGACCAGTACAGATAAATGTACATACATATATGTATGTATATATACACATATATAACCCATGAATTGCGTTACACAAAGAAATGTCCCTTTTGAGAGGGATGAAATTGCAAAGATATAGTTTTTACCTGTAAAAGAAATATTCACACCAATAAGCTGAGAGATTTGATTATATTAAGCTGCAGCATCAATAACAACAAAAACCTACTCTGTAGCTACTTTAAGGTTCAGCTTTTACCATTTTCAGCCAAAACATTTAGCTACTGCTTAAGATACTGACTCATCATGAGTACCAGGGCAAGCAGAGGGCCAGTTAAGATTGCTTGACTTGCCTACTGAAAAGATACCACTTAATATAGTGAGAGAGAAGGGAGGGAGCAGGAGTTTTCAAAATAGTTTTAACAGTTAAAATTTATCTTTGTGTGTGAAAAGCCAATTCTCTTTATTAAAAAAAAGTTTGCAAACTTTTCAGCCCGTGCTCAACAGCTTTTTTTCTCAAATCTAGTGGAAAACTTTCTCATTAAATGAAAAATAACTTCATGTTAAAATAATTTCCTGTTGAAAATACCATATACATTTGATAAAAATTGAGCCTTCAAAGGTATGTGTAAATATAAAGAAAAGTAACTTCAACTTTTCAAAGATTTTTTAAAATCAGCTATCTGAAAGGAAAAAGTTAGAAATCCACATGGAGGCATGCAATATTGAGCAGAGGCCTACAACCAAGGTTTAGAAAAAGGCAGAAAGAAAGGATGTAGACAAGTTTTTTGTAATAGTTCAAATGTTGGACTGAAGCCTTAGTTTGGGTGTTTTGTCTGAATCAATTCACTTGTCACTACCTCATTTCTGTATAGTGAACAAACGAATACATTTACTTCTGAGTACCGGTATGGTCAACGTGATCATTCTTGTTGATAAATGGACTCTTAAAGCTTCAGTGAAAAAGTCGTAAGTAAGAGCTAAGTATTTGAGAATTCAAATAAATAATTTGTCAGGAAACTGTAATCATCTGTCAGTTCTTTGCACTGTTCAGCTTTTCCTTCTTTTTTTCCCAGGCCACTAAAGAAGGTGGCCAAACTGCCAAAACCAAATAAAGAACATACCTTTTGGGCTTTTGATCAAAACAAGTGAGAAGATGATCAGTCACATAAAGGAAAAAGATTAAGATCATAAAGAGACTACTTAGATTGTCAAAAAGAATCACAGATTTACACTATAAAATAGAGGCCAAAAGTACATTCCTGAGTTATTCTATGTCAACAGCCATTTTAGATGGCAAGAAACTTACTCACCGGCTCTATTCCACAATCAGCTTTGAAAGAACTAAGGCCAACATGGAAATGACAGGTGTTTGATATGAAACAGCGATTTGAAAATACTGGTATCTCATTAAAAACAACCTGACTTTACAAAGTTAGAGTTGCATGAGAAACCACTCAATCCCTGGCTCCTTTAGAATTTAGATGCCATATCCTACTTGGAAACTACACCAACTTCTGACAGGTTGAGGCTGTTGCTCTGCTTTGTTACTTAGAGAAATGATAAAAACAATCCATGATGTAAATAGTCAGTGTAGACCAGCTCAGCTTTAACAGCACTAACTCAAATAACAGAAGCAGCATTATCAACAAGAAACAGGATACAGCAGCCTGCATAGGCTTGTTTCAGCAAGCAGACTTCTGCTACCCAGGGTAGGAATGGTCTCATCTACTTCAGACACCTACATTTCCTCCTCAGACACTTCTCTTGGGATCATGGTGATTTGAGAGGAGAGAAATATGCACTTTTAGGGACTAATTCATCTGACTTATTTTAGACATCTATTTTAAGAAGAAATCAGGGACATCTATGCTTAGGGAATGCACTGTGTATCTAGACAAAGATTTTCTTAAACCTTACACTGTATATGCTGTGTGGAGATTGAGCGAACAGGGAATCAGCCTTCTTGCCTGTAGGCCATGAATACATCTAAGGAAAAGTCTGCTAATTGCAGTGGGTCCCTGTTGCAATTAGAAGTTTTTTGACTTAAGGTTGTGGTTGGTTTATTATTTTTCTGCTTTCATTACTTTTTCTTTTTTTCCAGTCAGATCCACAAAATACCCATGTGCTGGATATTTCCCCAGCAGTGTACGATAGCTGGCCAGTTAACAAAGTTGAGAGTTGCCAGACAAGACAATAACTACAGACTTTGTGTGGTCTCCTCTGCTTGGCATTTACTCAGACTCCCTAAAGACATGAAGCTGTTATTTGTAATACTACAGACCTCTAATGCTCTAAAATCTGTAGCATCCTCACTGTAAGCATGAAATGTTCTTAGGTTTTCAGCATTTGGAAATCCTTTTCAAGGTATAGAAAATTGTGCTGTCTGGTTTTTGAGTCTATGATATTTGCTTCTGATTAGTAAGGAGAGAAAATTACCTCTTCCCCCCTCTTCCTCCATTTTCTTCTAAGTGAAAAGTGACTTTTTTGCATACCTCTCAGTTTTAGGAACAGCTATCTTCAGCAACGAGCAATTATCATGAGAAACGAAGTAAAATCATGAGAACTGGCAAGGCTGTTCCCCCCCAATATGACAAGATTGTGTAAAGAAACCACACAAAACTTTAATTTTCTGAAATCTCTGCTTTGCTGTGAGTAACTTAAGTAAGCTAATGTAAATTATGTACAAAAGTTCCTTGTGATCCCTCTGTTGGAATACCTTCAGCATATTCTTAATGTTCATTAGGAAGCCGTAAATAGAAAGAATAGTGCAGAGCCAGATATTTAGCTTAGAACATTTTTAGTAAAATATTTATTCTAATTGTCTCCTCTAGCTTGTTGAAGTGATATAGGTGTTTGAAGATACTGGAATAATGTATTGTGGAGCCTCTGCCAGTTAGACCATTAAGATTTTTCAAATGCATGCTCTAGGATAATATATGCCTCAAGGAAGTGTCTAAATACATGTAAAATGGAGGAATTTTTTAGGTTGCCATCTCGACTGCCCACAATTTTATTGTAAAGTATTTCAATGTGAAAGTAAGAGGCTTGCTCTCTTCTCTCCGACCTTTAGGGCATCACACCTGAGAAAATCACCCCATATCTATTTAAATTACATTATAGATCTGAGATCATTGTATACGGGCACCTCTCTGATCCTATAAATAATGACTTCACTTTCAAATGTGCCATTTCCAAACATTGACACAACCATTATTTTTCAAGATCTGCTATTGTGATGAAATATTGTCCAGTCCTGGCTTCAGTCCCATGGATAGGAAAATATTTTAAATTTCTAGGCCTGCTAAAAAAATAAATAGAGGAAAAGAGGGAAATAGTTTGTAGAAGGCTATGTGCAATAAGTCCTAGTTCTTATACCAGGCAATACGTAAACAGATAAAACCCCAACAAAATATGGAATGCAAAACATTATATGATATAGTATCTATCAGATACATAACTTACATAGCAGACTATGTAACTCCATTGAAAGCATGTTGATTTTCCTGTAGAGAGCATATTTCAGAAGTATTCATGGTTTTTAAGGGAGAAAAAATTATATATACCTAGCAAATAGATGTATCAACTGAGATACAAATTCTTGAGTCTGCCTCAAGCTTCATGTGCAATATTGGGAAGATTAGGAAAATAATGTCACTGTTCTTGCTGTGTTTCTCTTAACAGCTCTAACTTGTCCATGACCATGGCTGCATGAACACCTCAGTATCACACTCAGCAGCCAGGTATGGGAGCGCTGGTTGTCGCCTGAGGTCCAGCCAAGCTCTCTTGTCCTGGTGATCTTACAGGGTAGAAAGTGAATACAGTGTCATGGCCATGCTTAACAGCTGCAGTGGTGCAGTCTCTAGATTTAACTTTCAACATTTAAATAAAATGTCTTGTCCTTTTTTTGTTTCCTACTTATATTTTGTTTTGACTTTCCTAGAAAGACACAGAGTAGATGTCTGCGTTGTTTTGCAAAGTGCCTTTTGGTACCTTTCTTAGTTAAATACTACTGCTAAAATTTTCCATGTTACTAAAAGTTGGTGAAAAATCACTTCAGGGGCAAGTTAAATACAGTAGATTTTCTTCATATTATGACTACTGAAAAATAGTACAAAAGACATGTGCTGAACCACTGGAAAAAACTCTGCAAACCATGGCCACAAAAATAGTATGTGCTAGTAAATTCTAAGTTATGCATCCTTATTATTATTGTTTTGTATCAAAGTCTACAGAGTGTAGGTTTGCTATTTTAAGCATAGCCAGATTCCAGTGCATTCACATGGAGAAACATAATAATTTCTGTTTCCTTTAAGTACTCTGGTAATTTCTGCCTGACAATCACAGATGAGCAAACTAAACGGTAAAAACTTGAACTGGTTTAATTGTTTTCCCTCAGGTAGTATCTGAGATGTTCCATGGCCAACATTTCTCCACTTTCAAACCTCCTCTGAAGATTTTGTCTCTTCTGAAGAAATCATTAACATTCTCTGTACTGTTCAACATCTCTATAAACCTTGTGCAGCAATATGGACTAACGTATCAGCAGTCAATGTCCCTGGCAATTCACAATTAGCTCCGCTGTGTATCAGACAGAAACATCTTCTCCACCTTCCTCAGAGCCAGACTTGAAACAATAAAGTGCTTTTTAAAAGACGAGGAGAAAAGGATGGAAGGAAGGAAGAAAAGGAAGGAAGGAAGGAAGGAAGGGAGGGAGGGAGGGAGGGAGGGAGGGAGGAAGACCAGCCAAGGGAGAAAAGTGTACTTGGGAGAAATTGTTTTCCTTGAGCTTCCCAGTCGTATCTGGAGAGCTGCCCCATGATGAAGCTGGTAGCACAACGGGAATCCATCCTTGTAGTGCTACCAAATGCCTGAAAAAGGCAATTTCTGCCTGCATGGGCTAGAGTACTGTCTCTTCTACCAGAACACACACCTACCTCTGCTGGTGCAGAAAGTCCTCCCTCTCAGGCTTGACTAATGCAATTCTCCATTCCTGTGAATGAAGGAATAGTTTCATAAACCAAGAAAGCCACTATGTTTGAAGCAGAACAGCAAGCCCTGCTTAGCAACATGGTATCCTAAACACACCACCATGATTTTCTTCTCTGACCACACTGATCACAGGGGGAAGCTATAGGGCCTCCCTCATGAGGTGTAGACATGTAAACCAATAACTGATTTTTTTTCTAATTATAGTTTTCAAAGGCAATAAATTGGTTATAAGGCATCTAAGACTATATTTAGTCTTTTTTCCAAAGTAGAGACTACAAGCTCTTGAGGAAGACAGGCAAGAAAGACTGGGCAAGTATCTGGGGAGATGCAGGAAAACTCCCTGAGGATGGAGGCGACATGTTGTAGCAAGAGGTGCTGCTTTATCTCAGAGCATTCTTCCTAGCTGCAGGACACTTCTTTGAGGCTTATGTCTGGAATAATTTCTAATCCCTGTCTACCCCCTAGCTCAAGATATTTCAGTGAAACACTATTAACAAGGTGAGGGCTAGGAAGTGGAGCTGGCCAGCTGGGAGCTGGTGGACGTGACTCACTGCTGAGTGGACTGGCCCAGGCATGAGCAATCTGGGAGAGAGGATATGTGTGCGCAGCTCACCCCCAGAGAGAGCACGGCTGCAGGCCTCATCACTTTTGGAACAAAACAGTGAAATTCCCCTATTTAATTTATGACACATCTATTCTACAGGCCACACTAGAGAGTAGGATTAGCCCAAGGTAGCTGTAAAGGAGCCAATTCATGCACGAGACAGCATGACCACAGCAGGACGCAACCCAGAGGTATGACCTTTGCTTCTCAGAGGTGCATAACAGCCTGAAATGCACTCCAGCCGTGCTTATTTAAACGCTAGTTTGAGTACCTTTAAATTATTCTTCAGAAAGAGCATCCTTTCTTTTTTCCCTGAGCTTTTACTCAAGCTCACAGACTCAAAAAAACAAAGCCAAACAAATGAATCAAATCATGTTCTCTAGGCCGGGAAGACAGGAAATAAGAGAGAGAGATTTATTGGTTTTAATTTTTTAATCTTGGGAGGTGCTCAAAACCTATGTTGATGGGACCATCTAAGTAGCTAGATAGAGACAGTAAATATCAGGAGAAACAATGATAAATCTTGCTTATGTTTTTATTGGGACAAATCCTGAGTTTATATAGCTGAATTACATGCCAAAAAATTTCAAAGTTGAGTGTCTAGAAATAAGTACCTATATCCATGTGGGAATCAGTGAGAACTGTGAATTCTCAATACCTCTGAAAATTGCTTTCACACAGATACAATTTATAGGACTACCTTCAGACACTGAGCTTTGAAAAATTGGGCTTGGATTCCTACATATTTATTGTTTCCTGGGCCAAAAAGAGTGATGAAAGTAGTGGGCTTTTTATTATTATTTCCATATGCAACATATTTATAAGAATATTTATGCAAGGAATGTTACAGAAATTCCATGCTTTGTTTCCTTTGTGAAAGATACCTTCCTCATAAGAAACACATTATGCTTGGTCAAATATTTCTCTCTATGGGAGGATTAGATCCACAGAACTGTGGGGTTCTCATTTATCAGAAGCACTTAATTTATCACCTGGCTTTTATTAAAAAAAAAAAGAGAGAGATCTATTCTGTTTGGACAGCCACTGTACACTGGATTTAGGAGATTAAGGTTTACTCTAGAAAAGTGTTATTGTGAGATATGGTATGAATAGCATGACATCATTTCTGGCAATACAGTATCAGTGAATGAAAGGAAAAAAACCCAACATGCAGACAGCTTTC
>NW_009615840.1:14828-20061 GCF_000690535.1 Cariama cristata | reverse complement strand
GGGAAAGAGTTCTATACTCTTTTCAAAATTTACTGTGTTGTAAGATTGTATATGTCATATACCAGTCTAGAAATAAGAATAGACAAAACAGCAATAAATTCTTCAGAGGACATTATTTGGAAATATATTGACGTTTCTAACTGTGGGAGAAAGAGGAATTAGTGAGGAGCCAGTGGGCTTGGATATATTTTATTACTTAACAGAAAGATAAGGATTTCCAACTTTTATTTTAAATCTTTGTATGGATACAGTAGTTAAGATTTTTTAAAAAATTACCAATTATACGTCTTTTTCGACCAGCTGTATGACCTTGTTCTAACTAGCATGACATCATGAGAGGACACATTTACTCAAAAATTAGTTCATTATAATCACTACATTCTCCCTCTAATCAGGACAAACTTCTACTAAATCATTTTGATTTTTCTAAGTAATAAATTAATTTGCGTGGAATAAATAAATATGAACTACCTATAACAAAGTATATTTAGTTACACAAGATTCTGTTCTAGTTAACAAAATTTTGGTTTACTTATTTTTGTCTTTGCTATACAATTTTTATAACATATATTCCCTACTTTTAAAATAATTTAGAATCACTGCAGGAATATGTGTCAGAATATTGTCTGGTTTATCAATACTAAATTCCCTCCCCAAATTTGATGTTTTAGCTTCATTGGATTTAAGATGTATGAGATATAGTGTCATAAACAGTACTGCTACTGGGTGGTCTTAACAGCAGAAACGGCGAACGCGTATAATGAAAAAAAAGTACATGTGTTTTCCTCAGCTTTTGGACTGGAGATGCACAAGTAACATTGTATCCTTAAAAGAGCCGAGAGGTGTCATTGGTTCTAACTCTGTGTTAGAGGTATAACAGGCACACCTCTGCTAAGAGGTGTAATAGGCGCACTAAGAGATATTCTACACCCCAAAGTTTTTCGGAGAAAGTTTAGATATGAGGTGTAATAGGCACACTAAGAGAAATGCTATGCCCCAAAGTTTTCAGTAGAAAGTTCAGATATCAAACTTCATAGTTACAAAGGCAGACTGGTTTTGCCAATATCTTAGTTTTGATGTCTCAATTACTAGATCACATTGCATATACTTTGATTCACAAGACTGAGTTTTAGTTGTTGAGTTTCTATTGTCATACCAGTTTGCATTGTGTTCATAGATTTCACTAGATTTAGCTTTACATATTTACTGTATCCCCTAAATGAGTCTTTCTTTACTGTTTGCCACCTGTGAGCTTAACAGCAGCCATGCAGTATGTCTAGAAAGAGTAAGTATTCTTTACAAGAAAAATGCTGCAGATATACCTTCATCCCTGCAGTTCAGCTAAGCTCTTTAGTTGTAACTGAGTAATTATATCATTTCTGTATCAAGTTATTCTCTTATATCAAAATGATGTGAAAACATTTCATATATCCTATGGTCTAGTTATGATTGTGTTCACCCTGTATTTTAACAATCTCTGACAACTTCCTTACATTCCTAGGATTAGTTTATATATTGCTTTGTCTTATGTTAATATTTGCAGTCCTTTCCGTTATGTCAATTAACTGCTAAGACATCTATCTAGACATAGTGTACTCAAGTATAATAAAGAAAAGAAAAATATTTCAAGATGCTAACAAATTGTAACCATGCCCAGATATAAACCAGATGTATGAGTGATAAACACAGAGATACAGAATTGTCACCACCCTTCAAAATCACAATTTAAAATGTCTCCACCTTTGACCTGTGGTAATAAGCTTTACTAGGGAATAACAGAGGTGGAAATCTAGCCTTTTGCTTTCTTGTTGAGTTTTTAAAAAGTTCTTCATTGGTTTTATTTTTTTTTTCCTTTTTTAGTAGCAGCATCTCTCATACTATCCCTAAAAATGCTAACAAAAGTGGGAAAAAAGAAGTAGCTAATGGAGTTGTGGTTGCCTTTTAGCAGTGCTCAATGCAAACATGTGCTTCAGGGTATGAAATGGAGAAATGCTCTCACTACCACACAACCTTCTTCCTTCACTCACCATTTCACAGCTGTGTTTAGTGCTGGAGAATATATATGCTGATATAAACCAAGAGCACACATAGGCCAGATACATTTTATCCGTGTTTTATAGTAACAGCATAGTTCCTGAACAGACCTCCAACTTTGGAAGACTGATTACTTTCTAAAGACAATTTTGTCACCTTTGATTTGATGGCAGTGGAAGTACATTGACTTTCCTTTAGCAATGCAAAGAAAAAAACGTATCTTTTAGTGAAAAAGGATATTTTTTTCTTTTTATTCTGTATGAAACAGTTCTTATGAAACATGAAGTCAAGCAATATAATCTGGATTTCAGTTTTTTTCATAACTGTAAAATGAAATCAGATTCTTTAAATCAATATTGGTTGATGTTTTGTTTCGTTTCCTTTCCTGTGGAAGATGCATTTTAGTACAGTGGTTTTCACCTGTCCCTGGTGTTCCAAGGAAAAATAATTAAGATTCAGCAAGGGTGAATAAAGAGAGCAAAACCAACTCAAAGGGCTTTACTCCACTGTACTTCTACTGTAGTTACTGGGGTCTGAATCAAAAAAGATGTCAAAGTTTTAGTTCAAGCAAGAATGTTAACCAGAAGTCTTGAGGTCTCTGTTGAGTAGGCTGGAGATTCAATACCTTCCTTCTGACCTTTCAGGCTGTCAGACTTGCCTATGATTCACATGACCTTGGACCAAATTTCAAGCATAGCAGTTTGTACTTCTACAAGGAAATCATGAAATTGACTCATCTAATATAGGCTTTCTCAAAAGTGAGAAAACAATAAAAGTTTTTTTATTTTTTTTTTATCAGAGCTTAGCAGTGGGATAGTCTGGTTGTACTTTTGGATACATCTGTGAAGGATCTGTATTAATATGAACTATGGGAAGAAAAAAAAAAAACAAAAAAAAATCAAAACAAAAAACCCTACTGTAAACTGAGGACAGTGTGGTCAATATACATGTCATTCGTCCAGTCAGTGTTATAAGTAACCACAGTATAAGATAATTCTATGAAGGTAAGAAAGTTGAGCACAATTTTACTTGAAAAAATTAATCTTGGATCAACTGTTTGATGAGCCTGTGCAAAAGAGTCAAACTAAATCCCAAATTCTGCTTCGAATGTTGAAGAAAATGAGTAAATTCAAATCTCAGTCTAACAGTGATTGAGTTTTATGTGCAATGCAAAGACAAGTAACACTGATAATTTTCAGAGAAAGTTGCTAAGTATTAGCCAAATGTGAGTGTTACTAGCCAGTCACATTTAAAGGAGATAACTCCTTTAGGACACAAGGTACCTTAAGCCTAGATGGGATTCCCATCTCTGAATACTTGCATCATATAGGTGCATTTGTGTTTAGGACTTAAATCCCCAAGAGGCAAAGAGAGGATTTCAGGTGCATGACTCACCTCAACATTTCTTACTTAAATATCCTGTTGCTCAGCAGGCTGGCTATTGTACCCTGTTTTATTTACCAGCAGAGATATCACCATAGTATCTGGTGCCTCTAAGTCTGGATGGAGTGGCAAATTTAAACTGGAACTCCTGAAGTAATCTAGATGCTGTCAGCATCAGGAGGTTGCCAACACAGGCACTGCATATCAAAGACAGGATTAGCTGCAATTTAAAAAAATCAACAAAAACGCTACAACTTTCAATCCTTTAAAGGATGGCCGTATCATTTCTGTCAGTGCAGACTGCACATATATATGTGTTCAGAGGATATTATGTAAACTGCCAAAGTCCCCATAACACCAGGGACAGTTAAATGTGTAAACAGAAATAATTCTATATTTAAACATCATAGCTCTTCTGATTGTTAAACTATCATTAGAACAGGATGGAAGCTGGTTTACAAGCTCCACTGTTGTACTTCTACACTGTGGGTGGTAAAATCCAAGCCATTTTAAGACAATAAAATTTCTTTGTCAAATATACTGTAGATGACTGTTTATACATAGCAAGATTTGCCTTTCACCTTCTGAACCTTCAGGATAGAGCATGGATGAAATGGATATGTTGTTTTTAGTTGTTGTAGCAGCCTGGAAAGTCAGGACTTGAATCTGCTGACATGGCTGTGGTTATTTGCCAGTTCTTTCTCTTTGTTAGAGAATTATCCCTACTTTCTTCCGGACTACACAAGACATGCTGAAAGATGTCTCCTTTAATACTACAGAGTAAGAAAATGAAAAGTTGGAGCCCTGCATGAACATTCAGGTGCTCTGCTGTCTAAAAATAATGTCAATTATTGAGAAAACAATTTTTTGTTATATAAAAAAGTTAAAAAAAACCTACTGAAAATACTGCTGGTGTGATGACAAGATTTAACATGTTTCTGTGGTCCCCAAATGAATGTGATATTTACCACATAATTTACACTTCAATTGAAAGCAAAATTGATTAATATATACTGACAAAATTTAATCCTATTAGTAAGATATTAAGTGTAAATTCCAACAAGATTTCAACTGTCACGTATCAATGCTTAGAGAGTAGGCTGAGACCCTTTGAAGAACTGGGGTCCCAAATCCACAGCACGATTCAATCATATTATTCTTCGTATTATTCTCACTTAAAACAGTTGCTTTTTAATGGGAATCAAACAAGCACCCTTGTGGATTTGAGCCAAACTACCTTCACAGTTAGTTGCAGCAGTAGAATCTCAAATTCACAGAGGTGTGCCACACTGCTGTGCAATCCTTGCAGAGCTGCCTTTTGAAGACCAGTCAGGAAAAGAGAAACAACAGCAGAAATCCAGCTCAGACGTGCCCACAGCGACACAATGCTTATGCCTTGATTCCTTCCCCCTTGGTCATGCAACCTAACAGGATATAGGAAACAGGAGTAGAGAAATTTCTCTTTAGGAAAGGGAATTGCAATTAAGTTTTGAAAGTGCAGGCCAGGATGTTTATTTCAAAACATGTTATCAACCTGTCACTTTACTCTGTAATAGCCTCATGGTTAGTGTCCTTATCCAGCACTGAGGCAATGAATTGGTGCCCTCCTGACCAAATCCTTGGAAAACGTGCTGACATTGAAGGGCTGTTCTGAATGGGGACATTCTGTTGTGCTGGGTGGAGCACTCTACAGGAAGGACTATGGGATTTGTGATGTCAGAAAAACAGCGAAGGAGTCACTCACATGGGAAAAAGCAGTCCTGGACACCTGCCTCTGCTCACAGATTTATCTCTACTCTTTTCCTGCCCCCCCCCC
>NW_009615840.1:0-14797 GCF_000690535.1 Cariama cristata | reverse complement strand
CACCATTCCCTCACAACTGTGTAATGTAAAATAGCAGCACAAGTTCATTATAAAGCATTTGTGCACATTATGGCATTTCTGGATCTAGTTGCTGGATCCAATGGAGAAACACAGAAATTCTCTTTTTGGAATTATTCATTCATGAAAAACAAGGAATAAAGTTTCATTTTAAGGAATGTTTTGGGCAAACACATAATAGAACAAGTATTTTTCTTACAGGCATAATTCTTCTTCCCTGAAATGAACAGTATTATTCAAACAGGGCACTGTTTAAAATAGCACTTCAGTACATTTCAATTCATTTCAGTGCTGCTTTATTTTTGGTAGCTTTAAATATACAACTGACATAACTCTAATTTAGACTTTAGCCTAGCAGATTCAGTACTTGGGAGGTTTCTGTGATCTATTCAAGTCTACCTATAAAATGCAAATATTCATTCCATTGTTATATCTAAGGTAACATAAGTACCACCATTAAAAAACAAAAAAAAAGAAGAGCTAAGGTTTGAAGAAAGCACATCAGCCCCTTTCCTAATACATATCCTGGAGGACACACATAATCACTGAATCAAGACTCACTGTTCTTCATACAAATAATAGATATCTATTTTTGGTGAAGTCTTCTGATAGTATCTGAATTTTTCTGAAAAATCAAGACATTTCTTACATGAAGTATGAAATTAGGCCAGGGCAAGTTTGCTTACTGAAATGAAATATGAATTCAAGTATCTGTGAATTGATGTATACAATTAAATGAAGTTTTCAATCTGCTTTCAGCTTTGCCATAATGTATTTTCAGTTGCATCAAATTTATGACCTGATCATTTGTCAACAATTTCTTATTGCAACTTGTATTTATCAAATTCATTATCTCATAAAGTTCAGCACATGTAAGATCAGATTGCTCTCATTTTAAGACTGCATTGTTAAAGTTTTTAAACACATTTGAAAGAAAACTAAATCATATTCAATAATTGAAAGATCCTCTTTATCATTCCCATCTTAGCTTCCTAAAATAATCCATAAACTATACCTAGTCAGTCCCCATCTAATGTACAACAGCAACTTCTGGTTGCTGAAAACATTACCAGAGAGTTTTCAGTTACTGCGTATGGAGAGGTCTATTTAGATAGGAGGAAGCCCCCAACATTTCCACTCATTTTAAACTGATTTTGGTTTGTGGTTTTTTTGTTTCGTTGGTTGTGGTTTCACTTATTTTGGAGGGGGTGGTCTTCTGAATACTTTTGTAAAATGAAGAGTAGGAGTGAAAGTGTGGTTATCAAATGTTGACCTATCAACCTATATGGCCAATCTCAGCATAATTTGTTGACTGTTCAGTGTACAAACTGGTCACTTAGCTGGAAGAAAACATTTATGCGTATAGTTCCACTAATTTGTAGTAAATTCAACGCATCGTAAAGCTAACATCAACAGGGTTGCAGGGCTGGCCCCTCTCAGGAGAGGCTGGGGCTGCCCATGCTGGGCACAGTTGGTTCCAGCCAGCTCCAACAGACCCACCAGGCATAGCTGAGGCCCTCAGCCAAGTGGATGGTGCCTCTGTGAAAATATAAGAAAGGGCAAAAAATGCCATATAGACAGAGGAGAAGGAAGCAAAAGGAGTGAGAAACAGCAGAGGGAACACCAAAGTCAGAGGAGGTGGCGCTCCATTGGCACCAGTGCAGGTGCCCACCACAGCCCATGGAGGATCCCACAGCACAGCAGATGGATATTTCCTGAAGGAACTGCAGCCTGTGGAGAGCCCACACTGCAGCAGATTATTTCTTGAAAGACTGCAGCCTATGGAGAAGCATAAGAAAAGTGAGATGAGGAAGAAGTGGCAGAGAGAAACCATTATCTACTGACCATAAAGCCCTGTTCCCCATTACCCTGTGCTGTTCAGAGAGGGGTAGAGGAGTCATGAATGAAGGAGTGAAATTGAGCACAAATGTTTAACTTTTTATTACTCAAGTCTATTTTAGTTGGCAAAAAAGTTAATTTTCCCCAAGTCAAGTTTGTTTTGTCCATGATAGTAACTTGTAAGCAATGTCTCTGTCTTTATCTTGACCAATAGGTTTTCTCTTCCCTGTTTTTTCTGTTTTCTCCCAGTGAGCAGCTGGGTGGCAGTTTGGCTGTTAGCCAAGGCTAACCAACCACACAGAGAAACAGAGATGACTCACTTATATGCGTAGTCAGCATCTGAGAGATGAAAATGGAAATCTGATTTAATAGAAAGATGCTGTGGGCTTGGAGGGACTGTAACAAGATTAAGAAGAGTGAAAGATCTCAGATTAAAAAAAGGCTTTGCTCCTAAAAGCACACATTTACTTAAGGTCTTAAGGTTTCAATGCTTAACCCAAATTTGTCAAAGTTTGAAGTACGGTAATAAATAGAGCTCCAGAGACTTCAGTCCTGTTCCCAGCTGTGCCAGGCAACAGCTTTAGCAACCTGGGCAAATCACTTGATTCTTTCAAACAGAGTTTGCTGACAGTAGTCAGACTGTTTTAGAGCAATGCTTAAAAATGCTTACAAAAACAAGTTGACGTTTCATACATGGAAGTGTAACTATGTTATAAGTTAAATACAGGTTGTTATGCCTCTGGTTCCCCAGCAAGACTTTGTCTGTTTAGTCTATTTAGCTTATATGTCCTTGAGGAGGAGTATGTAGTGTTTAGAACAATGACATTTAATCCAATTGTATTACCATGCATAGTTTTAACTATAGGAATGGTCTCAGAGAGGCCATTTGCAAATCCATTTGCAGAATGCTAAGCATGAGCACAAATGTTTATGGGACTTGAGCCTCCAAATGCCTGAAAAGGCAATGTAAAATGAGAAAAATTTAGAATAGCTGTACTGAGGTTAGTTGAGAGTTGGTCCTGTTTTAAAGCAAGGATGAAAATGGTTTTATAATTAATCAAAAAATCAGGTCTATCTTGAATTGCTAGTGATATGAGTACTTATTAAGTCAGAGGTTCATGGTTCTACAGAATCATATGGAGGTTTTTGAATGCGTTTGCTTTTCATGGTATTCAAGCACATACAAGGGGGCTGTTGAGCACCACTTTCAATATGCAGTTTAAGGTAAATCCCATTAGGATCCAAACACAAGACTTTTTGATTAACACACCTCTGCAGGCTAAGACATCTTTGAAAATGGGCTTTGGATAGGTTTTATCATCATTTTTTACTTTCCTTTCATACACAGTGTCATCGTTTAAGGCTGGGCTGGCAATTACAGTGGACGACAGATGCTCTCTATTAACCCCTTCCCCCTCAGAAGGGGAAGGAAAGGAGAAAAGGGAGAGAGACTTATGGGTTGGAAAATTAAAACTACTTTAATAAAACAATAACAACAAAAAAGAGTATAACAATATTTATACTACTAATAATAGCAGAAATATACAAAACTAATATTAAGCTTTTCAATGATGATTGCAGGGTCATAAGCCGAAATGGCTTGCACTGCCTATACAGCAGGGCGGGCATCCAGATGTCCTGGACTGGACTCAGCAGCAGTTGGTCACCTGTCCTATGCACTCTCTCTGGCAGGTGTGACCCTTTTATGTCTTTTCACTTGTGGACCACAGGAAAGCTAACAGTGACCTTGGTTCCCACAGAATAAGTGTAAACACGGGCCTTTCTGCATACCAGTCTTACCATTACTTTAGTAACAACTATAAACATGAACCGTTATCAATTCTAAAAGCAGACACTCTCTGAAAAACATGTAGCCAACTTCATAAAGTGCAGTTATTTAGAAGAAACTTAACTAAAGGAAAATCTACTGAAAAGAGAATTGGTCTTGCTTTAGCCAAACCAAGACATACAGTCAGTGATTAGTCATAGAAGCTTAGTTCAATGTTATTTTCCATTTTCTTATGTTTAACTCAGCTTTTATACTCAAAAAGTTTTGCTGCTGAAACAAAGGTGACTCTGAAACACAGCATTTACAGGAAAGATGTTCTGTCTTTAGTTTCTGACACTTGGCTATACAGACGTATAACAGGAATCATCCATTTTAGGAAAGTGTTCGTTTTAATTTGGGGAAGATAAGTTTCCATTTAAGTCAGAATTATGATCTTATGCATTTTCTCATTTCCCTGAATAAAATTCCTTGATAAGCCTTTATCAGGAGAGGTGTTACTGATTTGGTTGTGAGCTAGGCAGAAGGCACTGCAAACCATGGGTGATTGGGAGGTGAGAAGTGTGGCACTACTGGTAACATGGTGCTTGCTTGTAGAGATTGTTCAGTCTGTGTCAGAGGTGAAAACAAATGCTGTGCTGAGAAATACAAACCAGATTTCCTTTTGTTGGCCTGAGGATAGGAAGTGGAGAGAAGAAGCAAGAGGGAGAATACTGTAAATTGAGGCTGAAGTGAATTTTCCACAATAAGACAACTATATGAGCTAATATAAGTTCCCTAAGGGTGAAATTCACTCTTCTGTGCTGGGATAACACATGACTCGGGTTGAATTTAAAATCTCTTTTGAAGACTTTAGGGCAGCCACAGCTCTGTTCATATAATCCACTGGCTAGTAGCCCTCGCTTCCCTCTCTGTGCCTGATTTACAGTGCTGAATGCCCATGTGTTTAATGGCCACCAGACAAGGTAGCAAAGTCAGCACATTAAGAACTAGAAAAAATATGCTCTGTAGATTGAACCAAAAACTGAATCTTTATTTGTTGAGATGTTACAAATCTATATTCTCTGTGCATAGTGAAGTGGAGGTGGTGCAGAACTTGCACAGCTAGCTATATTAGCTTTCTGAAAGACTGAAAAACTAATGGAAAAGTCACAGCTAGAAAACCTATCAATACAAAAGCAGAGCAAGAGGGAAAGTGAAAGGAACTTTTATCATTCATTAATGTAATGCATTAAACTCTGTCTCTCGCAGCAGAAAACTCCCACTAGAACCAATTGTGCAGGTTCAGTGTGAAAGACAGAAGAATTCAGTCAAATACTTATTTTTGTACCTGTTATTTCATTGCAGTGAGCTATTAGTGACATATTTTCCCTTTTAACAAAAAAATTATTTTAAGAGATTGCTTTAAGAGTGAACTTTATACATACTTTCCCAATGTTGCTGTGTTAAAACAAATTGTGTAGTAGGGACAGTTTGTGTGGATATCTCTTGAGTAAACATAGCAATTTTATTTAGTGTTTATAACACTTCCAAGGGATTCTGAAAGCATAAATGACAATGCTTAATAGCATCATAGATTTCAGTGAGGAGATATCATTCAGCCTGGATAAGAAGAACCAAAATATACAATCTTAATTTCATTGCAATGTACAAAGATGCTGTATGATCTAAACTTTAACCTAAATCTTTAAATTAGCTCTAAAATTCTACTAGACTTAGTTTTCCTTCCATTGCTTCCCCATCAGTTATAAATCATGGCCTATTCTCCTTGTGAAAGGCTAATGGATGTTTTAAATTCCTTTAAAACCAAACCTGCAATTTGAGGAATAAATGCTAGTGGGTAGGGTTGTTCTTAACGCTTCCTTCCTGCTCCCAAGGTGTTAACATACCTCTACCTAGATGGTCACCTAATATCTTTATTTCTTGGTTTTCTTGTTTTATCTCTTCCTTCACAGTTGTGCAGCCTGCCATCCTCTTGGCATTTCCTTTGAATTTATTACGTAATTGAAGGGAAGGTCTCCTGCTTTATAGTTGCTGTCTGCCCTCCCCTTCCTTTTTTTCAAAGACAACTCAATTCCAGAATGCAGATGTGTAGGTTTTATTTTTGTTATCTCCGTTTTCACAGTAAGATTAACGAGACAGCCATTTAGTGAGGTTTTCCAGGTAGGAAAGTAGTTACTAAAAGGGAATGAAAAATATTTTAAATTCATTGCCTTATTATTTAATGTCACAATAACATTCAGCTTCGCCAGTTGACCTCAAGACATTATTGCTATAGAAGATCATAGAATAGAATCAGTTAGGTTGGAAAAGACCTTTAAGATCAAGTCTAACTGTTAACCTGGCACCGCCAAGTCCACCACTACAAAGTGTCCCTAAGCACCACATCTACATACCTTTTAATTACCTCCAGGAATGGTGACTCAACCACTTCCCTGGGAAGCCTCTTCCAGTGCTTGACAACCCTTTTGGTGAAGAAATTTTTCCTAATATCAAATCTAAACCTCCCCTGGTGGAACTTGAGGCCACATCTTCTCATCTTATTACTTGTTACTTGGGAGAACAGACTGACCCCCATCTCGCTACACCCTCCTTTCAGGTAGTCGTAGAGAGCGATAAGGTCTCCCCTGGGCCTTCCTCCTCTAGGCTAAACACCCCCAGCTCCCTCAGATGCTCCCCATCAGACTTGTGCTCCAGACCCCTCACCAACTTCGTTGCCCTTCTCTGGGCATGCTCCAGCACCTCAAGGTCTTTCTTGTCATGAGGGACCCAAAACTGAACACAGCACTCAAGGTGTGGCCTCACCAGTGCCGAGTACAGGGGGACAATCACTTCTCTACTCCTGCTGGCCACACTGTTTCTGATACAAGCCAGGATGCCGTTGGCCTTCTTGGCCACCTGGGCACACTGCAGGCTCACATTCAGCTGGTTGTTGATCAACACCTCCAGGTCCTTTTCTGCCAGGCAGTTTTCCAGCCACTCTTCCCCAAGCCTGTAGCGTTGCATGGGGTCATTGTGCCAACCTGACACTGAGCCTTGTTGAAGCTCATACAATTGGCCTCAGCCCATCAATCGAACCTGTCCAGATCCATCTGTAGGGCCTTCCTACTCTCAAGCAGATCAACACTCCTGTCCAACTTGGTGTCATCTGCAAATTTACTGAGGGTGCACTCAATCCCCCCGTCCAGATAATTGATAAAAATATTAAACAGAACTGGCCCCAATACCAAGCCCTGGGGAACGCCACCTCTGACCAGTCACTAACTCTATTTAACTCCATTCACCACCACTCTTTGGGCCTGGTCATCCCGCCAGTTTTTTACCCAGCAAAAAATACACCCATCCAAGCCATTAGCAGCCAGTCTCTCCAGAATGATGTGGGAAATGGTGTCAAAGGCTTTACTAAAGTCTAGGTAGACAACATCCACAGCCTTTCCTTCATCCATTAAGCAGGTCACCTTGTCAGAGAAGATCAGGTTAGTCAAGCACAACCTGCCTTTCATAAAACCATGCTGACTGGGCCTGATCACCTGGTTGTCTTGTACGTGCTGTGTGATGGCACTCAAAAGGATCTGCTCGATCACCTTCCCCGGCACTGAGGTCACACTGACAGGCCTGTAGTTCCCTGGATCCTCCTTCTGGCCCTTCTTGGAGATGGGCATCACATTTGCTAACCTCCAGTCAACTGGGACCACCCCGGTTTGCCAGGACTGCTGATAAATGATTGAAAATGGCTTGATAAGCACTTCCACCAGCTCCCTCAGTACCCCTGGGCAGATGCCATCTGGCCTCATAGACTTGTGTGTGTCTAAGTGGTGTCACTAACCATTGTCCCTTGGATTATGGGGGCTTCATTCTGCTCCCCAACCCTGTCTTCCAGCTTGCTCAGGGGGCTAGGTACCTGGAGAACAACTGGTCTTACTATTAAAGACTGAGGCAAAGAAGGCATTAAGTACCTCAGCCTTTTCCTCATCCTTTGTCACTATGTTTCCACCCACATTCAAGAAAGGATGGCCTTTGGCCCTTCTAAGTTTCTCCTTGCATAACCTCACAACATCCCTGTAGTCCTCCTGAGTTGCCTGTCCCTTATTCCAAAGGTCATAAACTCTCCTTTTTTTCCAGAGTTCCACCAAAGCTGTCTGTTCAGCCAGGCCAATCTTCTTCCCCACCAACTTGTCTTTTGGCAAATGGAAACAGCCTGCTCCTGTGCCTTTAAGATTTCCTTCTTGAAGAACAGCCAGCCTTCCTGGACTTCTTTCCCCTTCAGGACTGCCTCCCAAGGGACTCTGTCAACCAATCTCCTAAACAGGACAGAGTCTGTCCTCTGGAAGTCCAAGGTAGCAGTTCGGCTGATCCCCCTCCTTACTTCTCCAAGAATCAAGAAGTCTATCATTCCATGATTGCTATGCCCAAGATGGCCTCCAACCATCACATCACCCACAAGTCCTTTTCTGTTCATGAATAACAGGTCCAGCAGGCACCTTCCCTAGCTGGCTCCCTCACCAGCTTTGTCAGGAAGTTCTCTTCCATCCACTCCAGGAACCTCCTAGACTGTTTCCTCCCTGCTGCTTTGTATTTCCAGCAATCTGGTAAGTTGAAGTCCCCCAGAAGAACAAAAGCTAGTGACCACGAGACCTCTCCCAGCTGCTTACAGAATATTTTATATGCCTCTTCATCCTGGTTGGGTGGTCTATAACAGACTCCCACCATGATGTCTGCCTTGCTGGCCTTCCCCCTGATTCTTAACCATAAACACTTGACCCTATCATCATAATCACTAAGCTCTAGACAATCAAAACACTCCCTAATACACAGGGCTACCCCACAGCTCCTCCCTCCTTGCCTATCCCTTCTGAAGAGTTTATAGCCATTCACTGCAGCACTCCAGCTGCACAAGTCATCCCACCATGTTTCCGTGACGACAACTATATCATAGTTTTCCCACTGCACATGCAAGATGTATGTGTGCTTCAGTGATGTGAAAGTATCTTTTTTCACAGTGAATCACCTGTTTTAAACTAAACTGTACAAGGCCTTCCCACTCTGATAGAAACTAAGGTGTTGCTGAAGAATAATGTCAAGTGATTTGTACTACTGCTTAATTTCTCATCCCACTGAGACTTTTTTCCTGTATATATAGTTTATTGTTCCAACCTCTGTTTTAGTGATTTCTTACGTATTCTGGATTAAAAAAAAGCAATAAAAAGTTGTATCAAGATGATTCTTCCCTGAAGAGGCTAAAGATGTTATAGGATCATGTTATCTTTTCTTTGTTTTCTTCCAGGTCCTGTTTTAGGCTCATCTCACTTCCTTTTCTGCCTTTATTTAAAAAAAAAATAAATTAAATGAGTAGTCGTCAAGTGGAGGTATCCAGCTAGTACATCCAGACAACTAAACCTATAAACCTACATAGCACCCTTATGGTAAAAGGAAAGTAAATTCATCCATCAGAGGTAGATCCAGCCTAAAGGAAGCTGAGTATGTCCATTTCCTACAGAAATGATCTAACCTTGTCTTGCTAAAATGGGAAACCAAACTATCGCTACCTTTTTCTCCATGTCTCGTTGAGAGAAATAATGTTGCTGCTGCTGCACTTTGCTTTGAGCTTGGTGCTGTTGACGCAGAATGGATTTACTTTGTGCACAGTTATTTGTTTGAACAGTTTGGGAAATATATCTGTAAGGCTGAGTATCTGAGCAGTTACACAGAATTTTCGGTTCTATTGTAGTGCTTTTTAGTAACTAAAGTTGGTTTGGAGAAGGAAAGAGGTCTTTTTCTTAAATGATTTAAACATAATATTTTCTCAAGACACCTTTGAAGGCATAAGCTATGTCCACTCTTCTCAGTAGTCTGGTGATCATTTAAATGACAACATTAAACTTCTTACTGCTGACATCAGCTAATGATTCTGAGTATCCCCAATTTAATGTAGTGCCCAAAACTTTCACAGTGCCACTAGGAGTTTTCAATGACAGAATTCTGAAATCTTTTTTGTACTGTAGCAGTGGTTTAGAAATTTAATTTAATATCAACATCACCACCACCTAAGTTCTATTTTTTTTTTATTTCTTAAAGTTTTAGTTTAAAAATGATGAGTGTGATTCTACTGTAGAGTGCTGTAGAACTTCGAGTACATTGGGGTCTACATAAATGAAGCTAAACTTCTGTTTAACATCTTGTTCATAGGTGCCTACTTATTTGTCTCATTTTTATGTGTACTTTAACTGCTAATTTATCCAGAACATTTGTAATACTAATTCCATATACTTAGAAATCGTTCTGAATAGGTGGCATGATTTTCAGAAGCAGATGGCTTGGGACTACTAAAGGAATGTAAAGAAACCTAATTTATCATGTATTTATTTCATATTTTCTGAAAAAAATGTGAGTGCTTTAAATTGAATATCAAAGTATCCAGACTTTTCTGAGGAATTTTCAAATTTGTTATGATTCTATTTTGTATTAAATACATCTAAGTTATGCACTTGCAATACTTGGGATATTTTCATTCTATGTCATTTAAGTACCTCCTTTTATATAATAATCGGAATTTTTGAAAGGTTAACAATAGTAGACACTAAAAACTATTTTAGGGATTAAAATATCATTTAGAGATGGATATGTAATAATTGGAAACAGCTTCTCCGGTGTTGAATGAATCCTGTTTCTCCTTTGCATCCCTTAAGGATTTGCTGGCAAACTTATCTCTGGCTAATGTAGCCTTTTCCTAATGGGCATTTTATGGCCCAGGAAAATCATCATAGTAATTAGCTCACAATTTAAGGCTGAAAGAAGTGTATTGTTTTTGTGAGGAGCCCAAGAACCAAAATAATTGGTTTAGAAATATGATGGTTTTCAAACACTGAGTTATGCTAAATACTGTGCTGTGAGAATGATGCAGGACTCGTTCTGACTGCCCACAGAGAATTACAACCGAGAACCTTACTCTCTGTGATGTTGATTATTTGGAGCTGGGGAATCCAGTTGAAAGGATATAGCTGCAATTTAATGCGATTAGCCTGCCATATCAAGTCATTGGATAATTGTAGACCTTGCAAGACACTGCTCTTTATGGTGTTGATATGCACTGGCCTCTGGGAGCACTGATTGAAGAGGGATGATGAGAGTAAAATAGATTCGCATAAAATTAGAGACAACTGGGGCAAATAGATGTGGAATTTCTCATTTTAACACAAAAGAAACCTAGCTTAGGTGAAACGGAATCTGGCTGTAATATGCTGAAAAGCTACTTACCACAACTCTCTCTGGTATATGCAACAAACATATGGAATATGCTTGAGGCTTAACTGGTCTATCCAAGTTCGTATGACAGATTCATTATTTTCTGCATTAGAGAGAGAATGTCAAGATCAAAAACTCAGCTCTGATTAGCTGGCAAATATGCACTATTGTAGTACAGAGCATGCATTCATGTATAACTACTTTGCTGTATTTGGAAATCAATTTGTTTCATTCCTGTTGAGGAAGTACTACGATTCTGAACTCTTGTTCATCATCCATACCTCCCACAAAATGTATGTCAACTCCACTGCTGTAATTGTGTTTTATTCAGAGATTACACCAATTCTGATTCACAGATACTAGCTCCATGTATACCATTTTTCTAAGGATGGAAAAATCCAGGGTTCATCAAAATAGGTAATTAATTTGATAGTGTAGATACAAGCCACTCATATTGCTACATATGCACAGGTCTAGTTGAGTGAACAGAAGCTGTTGTTTTGAAGTAAAAGCAAATTAAATTTGGGTTGCTATTTATGATCTAAACTTTAGTTATTTATGCAACATTGTAAGAAGTAATATTAATTCCCCCTACAATGCAAGGGATTGAACTTGCCTAAGTATTTTTAAGGATCTGTGTTCAAGTCACTAGTATTTTTTATTTATGTAAAACATTATGAATTGGCCACAGTCAATTAATGACAATGAATCTAGATTAATGGCATCACACAAATTGCTCAGTGTTAAAGAACAAAACGACATTCTTCTAATAATCAGAAAGTGTATCTTGCAACTTTTTCCTTTTCCAGATCATTGCACCTCAGAGAGTACATTTCACTAAAAACCAAAATCAGAGTTCGGCCTGATTTCATAACAAGGTGTCATAGTGTTATTTCATTCAAACATACAAATAATTTGAATTCAGGATTAAAGAATCATGGTGTAGAATCATATGTTGTAGAATCATCTAGGTTGGAAAGGACCTTTAAGATCATCAAGTTCAACCATAACCATTGAGTACAACCATGTATGAGCATGAGAAATTATCATGGTAAATTTTAAATTGTAAATAGACTCCTGGAAGCTACCTGTGCTAACACTTGCTTAATTAAATTAATAGCGATTGGAAGTTTCATTTTATTATTTTACCTCAGAATAAAAGTCAAGATTTTATTCTTATTTGCATTTAGACATAGTGCTTCCTGCCATTTGCACTGCAGTAAAGGTTATAGATCATTAGTTGGTAATGTCATTATTGTATTAAATGTTCTAATATGAAAATATTCCTCCTAAGATGTAGGTTTTTTATACAAAGATTGTAGGAAGCTCCTTCTTTAAGTTGATATTGATAAACTGGAGTGCAGAAAAGTAAAAATGGGAATTCATCCTATTTTCTTGTAAGAAATTGCAGATGACTATATAGCAAGGTAGTTTTTTGTATCTTTTATTCTTTACAAGTATGCACACATAAACATACTCATTCACCCAGACATTTCAAAATAAAAATAATTAAAATAAAAAGTTATGCCTGGAACTGTCTGCAACTTTCTAAAAGCTGCCAACCCTAGATAGTGGTCATGGATTTCTGTTAGAGCAGGCATCAATAGCCTGTACAAAACCAGGAGACACTACATCTGCCAGTTAACTGCAGTTCACTGTCTTGTCAGAAGCAGTCTCAACTAATATAATTATAATCAAAACTTAGCCCTAGGAACAGTACTCTAAATTACTGATGACCACACGCTGGAAGACTACAAGGGGAAGGGTCATTCAATAGTTTCCATATTTCCTATGAAAATTTCCTCGCAGATTTTTGTCTTCACTTCAGTTCAGTTCTGCACTTCTTTCAGAAGATGACACTAAATTAATATGTAAAAAAGATTTGTGGAACTAGATGTAAGTGTGCTTTTCTATGAAAGGGCACAGAAGAATAAACCTAGTGTTTCATACGAGCTATTCTAAAACAATGAAAATTTAATTTCTAACTCCAAAGTCGCATTTCTTAATTCTGACTTTATAAAGCTGAGTTGTTGTTCATCATTTTATTGTTATTGCTTTTTTAAGTTTTGCAGTAAACTGGCATTGCCATTAACTTAAATTCAGAACAGATATAAATAAAGTTTCTCATGTCAACATATATTAAACCTAAATATATATTAAATATAAATAGTACTTAACGAGAAGTAAATTATGTTTCAGTTTCACACTATGTGCATGGCTGAAAGATATTTTGGTAATGATAAAAGAGATGCTGCACTTATTCTCACATGCCTTGTTTAGCTCAATGACTCTGGATATCCTTGGAGACGACCCTGAGGAACCAAGACTCTGATGAACTCTGAGAAGCCTTTGCAAATAGAAGAGAGACTAGGTTAAAGTCTCACAAGGTCAGCAAGCACAACATGAACACATTCAAAAAAATTAGTACTCTTCTAACATATTTTAGAACATTTAGTAGAGAGAAATTAATTCCAGGGTAAAGTTAAAAGATGAGTCCCTAATTCCATGGTTCATAGTAAAGTAAGTAGTGACATCAAAGACCTCTGCATTCTGCCTGAGCTTTAATGGATTTCTTCCATAAAGATCTATTCTTTCAACAGATCTGTGATGAAGTACTACCACAATCAGATGCACAGAATAACTATTCATGTGTCTAGTATGCAGAATGCAGCATGAAGGTGGTGATTATTTTTTTTTTCATGTTCTGTTGCAGTTGTAATATATGTGTTATCTTCGTTGTCCCAAAACTTAAACATTTTTTGCTGTTTATGTTTAATTTTTGCTGATCAGAATACTGACACTGATATGATTCAGTAGCTTGACGAATGTCAGTATCATCCACCTCTGCTGTCTAAGCTATAGGGTCAACTGCTCATACAATGACAGTGATGATATTTCCTTTCCTCTTATTCCTTTGTCACACCTAACCGCTGAATATATTTGGTCTGCAAGTCATGCATTAAATTTGGCCTCTCAAGGTTGATGGATCTGGAAGAACACTAATCCAAAGGGAGTTATTGTGCATTGTAAATCACAAATATCTTGAGAAAGAGGAGAAACGTATCAAATTTGGAGCAGACGTGAGTTATAGCACAATTGTCTTCATAAAATCGTCCTCTTGAGTATATTTTCTTCTATTATTTCAGTGTGAAAGCAACACCACCCACATCTAATCTGAAATGCATGTTGTTGTGTTTCAGTTTTATTACTATTTTCACCCATCAATAGGGAAAAAATATAATTTTGTTAGGATCAAGAAATGAGAAAAGTATATTCAAATTGAAAGTAACAGCCTATATCCATACTAAAACTTGGATATATGATTGAAATATATATAGTTGTTTTCAGCATAACTATAGCTGTAACGTGTCAGTAACTGCTGTAATATTGCTGTAAAAATGCAGCTTACAACATGGCCTGAACCAAATTACAATCTACTGCTTGAATTCACTTCTGTGCTGAACTCTATACTACTGAAAGAGATTTTTTACCTCAATTTGCTAGATTAAAGACGTCTCAGATGTCCTAGATGCACTAATAATATGCTCCTCAGTTGCATTATTAGGATCCTCCTCCCCAACTGGATTATGTACCCTGTAAGAAAATACAGAAGGAAAATAATCAGATTCTGTTCTGCCCTCTTTCCACAAGAAAAAGGTCACATCTATTAATGCCTGTGAGATTTTATCATATTATTTAGGAACAATAAAGGTATTTGTCCTGTTTTAACTAAAATTTCCTTCACAGTAGGTAGCATGGTATGCAGAAAGAATATGGAGGTATTCCTGTCTGGACAGGCTTCACTATATTGGTGGGGAAAAGCTACAACGTAGACTCACAAAGAATTCAGCTAAATATTTAACTACCTCGCACTACCAAAGCATGCAACGGTGCCACCGCCTCCGGCCGGGC
>NW_009615839.1:17154-17440 GCF_000690535.1 Cariama cristata | reverse complement strand
ATCAATATAAGTTCTTCAGATGATGTTATTTCTAATGAGAAATACACCCAGACCGCTGCAAATAACTGCTTAACGGAGAAAAAAAATGCATTAATAATTTACTTTATAAAGCATAGGATCCCGAACGCAAGAAAATTGCTGCTGGTTCTTAATTTTGTTGTAATACTTCCTGACAAGTTCAATGATGCTTTGGCAAAGTTCCTGAGAGCACAGTCAGAGGATGCTCAGCTCACGAGGTTATTTTTTTTCCTTTCCTCCCCTTTTTCCGCAGCAGCCCGGCCCGGCC
>NW_009615839.1:16554-17076 GCF_000690535.1 Cariama cristata | reverse complement strand
CGCCCCCTGCCCGCTGCCAGCCAGGAGCATCCTCCTGCCTCCTCCCAGCGCCCAGCCCCGTCACCCCGCAGCAAGCAGGGAAAAGATTTCAAGCTTATTTTACCATCCTCACTAACATAATTGAATACACTTTTTTTTCCACTGGCTGGTTCAGTTGTGTTTTTTTTTTCTTAATTTTTTTTTTCTTAATTTATTTTTTCCGTGCGTTTGCTGACAGTTGGCAACTCCAAACCATCTGCTACCGACGCGCGCGCCGAAACGAAAGGCTTCAGCGTTGAACTCAACGCGGCTTGAAGGAGCAGGCTGATTTTTGACCATCGGCATCAGCACGGGCACTCACTTTTTTTTGAATTCCCAGCGGAGCCGGATTTCTTGCAAGCCCAAAAAATTATTTTTCGGCAAAAATATTTTCCCGTAAAATTATTTTCCTGCAAAATTATTTTCCTGCAAAAAGATGCAAAATTCCCGGGGTGGTTGGCGGCAGCGGTCCAGGTCGGCGGAGGAGACGGACAGGGATGCGCG
>NW_009615839.1:15783-16493 GCF_000690535.1 Cariama cristata | reverse complement strand
CGGGATGGAGCCGGGATGGAGCCGGGCTGGCCCCGGCACCCGGGTGCACCCCGAGCGTCGCAAAGTTTTACCTCCCATTTAGCAGAACAAAACTTTTAATTTAGATGTTTTCATCTATCTATCAGAGTAAAAAAAAATAAGTTTAAAATAATGACTGTAATAAATGAAGGTAATTAATTGTAGTTTGTTCCTTTACTGTCTAGTCAGCTTAATTTTACCTTTTCATCTAATAATGAGAAAATAATTTTTGTGCTCTGAGGGTTAATGATATGTAACTGCAAGAGCTGCTAATTGCATGTTGCAAACTATTCATCAAAATCCCCATCTGCGCTACTTGATTATGTTTGCTAAATTATTGCTTTGAATTATCTTTCATAAAGCAACTTTTGTAATTAGCAGGGCTTTCGCTTTGCTCTTTTCTCCGTCGCAAGGATATTCAAACTTTGTCCGTCTCAAGCTGTTGCCATCAAACTGCCGTCGCGGGCACCTTTTGGTGAGAGAAACAAATTGCCCTTTGGCGAATCGAGGGGGGGGAATAAAAGCTGGATTTATTCTCCGTGGGTACAACTTATTCTCCTGGCCCCGCTCCTCCTTCCTCGAGGAAAAATATTCTATAGGAAGGATGTAGGAGCCTAAATGTACATCAGATGTATTCGGGAATGGCAGAGAGAAACGGCCCGAAAAGCCCACCCGCCCCCACCCGGGTTAAT
>NW_009615839.1:13200-15764 GCF_000690535.1 Cariama cristata | reverse complement strand
GATTATTTTTTTTTTTTTCTCCTTCCCATTTAGAAGAAGGAGCGGAGGGGGAACGCTCGCCATTCATCACCGCGCTTTTATGGGCTCCTTCCCGTGACGCAGATGATGTAGCGCTCGGCTCGCCCTGGTTAATATTCATGGGGAGCGCTGGAAAGTGCGCTTTGCGGGGAAAAAATATATGAAAGGAGTATTTTAAAAAATTTGAAAAAGAGAAAGGGGGGAAAGAAGAGGGGGGGAAGAGGGAAAAGGACAAATATTTAAAAAGAGAGAAGGGGAAAAGGAGAGAAGGGGAAAAAGAAGAGAAGGGGGAAAAGAGAGATGGGGGAAAAGAAATGGGGAAAAGGGGAGACGGGGAAAAGGGGAGGGAAAAGAAGGGGGGAAAAGAGA
The DNA here is from genome assembly GCF_000690535.1 of Cariama cristata. Lineage (NCBI taxonomy): Eukaryota > Metazoa > Chordata > Aves > Cariamiformes > Cariamidae > Cariama > Cariama cristata. The sequence continues at coordinate 15,377 of NW_009615839.1, read as the reverse complement.
GAAGGGGAAAAAAGGGAGGAGAGAAGGGGGAAAAGAGAGAAGGGAAAAAGAGCCGGCAGGGCCGGAGGAGCCCGGCGGCAGGAGCAGCAGCAGCGCTCCGGTGTCCATCCCGCACCGCCTGGCACCGAACAGCCCAGAAACCGGACCTGAGGGGACCAGAATCCACCTGGGGGGATAAAATCTCCCAAAACCTCCTGTGGAAAAAATACCCTGGTGGGGAGGAAGGTGGCAGAGTCAGGGAAGCAAGGTGCTGCCGAGTCGGGAATCGCATCCCGCTCTCCCTTACACCCCCGTAAATCCAGAGCCACTCGGGCGGAGGGACCGGCTGGGGCTCCCCGAAGGACATCGCTCATATTCTCGTAGCGGATCTAATGAAGACTATTGGAAAAAATGCAGTATTTAAAAGACTGAAAATGTATTCCTATTGTTATCACTCTCTTTTATGTGTTTATGCATAGTGCATCGGAATGAATCAATACTGGATTGCCCTATAAATAAATGAGCATATCAGTAAACCCAGTAATAAAATGAAGTGATGAAAAATATGGAAATCAGGCGCATTTGTGTAAATCCACTTATTGTTTACTTTAATATTTTCTTATGCACTTCCACAGCTCCAAAGAGACAGATTTAAAACCAGGTAATGCTCAGCAGATGACAGATCCTAATGTGTCGCTGCCGGCAAGCTCCGAGTCCCGGCAGCTCTCCAGGGGTTTCCATCGAAGCACATTAGAGGAGCAGAGAAAGCGGCCCCCGAAGAGAGAGCATTAAAAAGCCGGGGAGAAGAAGAGGCATCCTGAAGTGTAATGCATCTCTCACCGGCACCGGGGACCAAAGCCAAGGCATCCGTGGAGCCTGCGGGGATGCGGTAGGGCCACGGAGCTGGGGAGCACCTGGGTCAGGCTGGAGAAGTGAGACGTCTTCTGCAGCAACGTGGTGGGCTGGGACCATGTCGTCCCACCCTGGTGCTCGGCTCCTCCTTGGATCGCCCGTTGCAACCTCAGCTGGTGCGTCCTGGCCATGTTGTGGCACCTCCTGGCCATGCCACGGCATCTCCCAGTCATGTTGTGACATCTCCTGGCCACACCATGCCTCTTCCTGGCCACATCGTGGCATCTCCTCGCCATGTCACGGCATCTCCCAGTCATGTGGTGGCATTTCCCGGCCACATCGTGGCATCTCCTGGCCATGCCACGGCATCTCCCCATCACGTCATGGCATCTCCTGGCCACGCCATGGCACTTCCTGGCCACATCATGGCATCTCCTGGCCCAGTCAAGGCATCTCCCCAGTCATGTGGTGGCATTTCCTGGCTACGCTGTGGCACCTTCCAGCCACACCATGGCACCTCCCGGTCACGTTGTGATATCTCTTGGCCATGCCATGGCACCTCGTGGTCATGTCATGGCATTTCCTGGCCACGTCGCGGCATCTCCCGGCCACACCATGGCACATCCTGGTCACATCGTGGCACCTCCTGGCCATGCCATGGCCCCTCCCAGCCACACCATGGCACCTCCCGGTTGCATCGTGGCACCTCCCAGCAGTGATGGCTCCTTCCCTGCCTGGAAGCTCTCTGGACAGGGCCACCACTCCTGGGGTCGTGCAGGGACCATCAGGAGCTCACCGGCAGCAGGGCCCTGCCCGCCTTGCCTGTACCCGTGCCCACCCAGCACCGGCCGGGAAAGCAAAGCAGACGGATTTTATCGGCTGCAGAAACCCCTTGGGGGTTGGGGACAGTGACCCCGTGCTTTGGCCACACCAAGCCAGGTCCAGCCTGTCCCTCCCAGGGCTCTCCACTTCCCAATTTCAACCCCCCAGGAGCTGATGGGGTGGGAAGGGGCTGGGACCACGGGGGGGCAAGGGCAGCTCCCGCGCCCTCCCCTGCCCACCTCTCCTTTCAGCATCCCTCTGTAACGCTCCCAGTTTTCCCTCCCACCCAGGCAGGCAGAAAACACCCCTCCCCGCACAGCCTCCGAGAAAAGCTATTTTAGAATTGCTCTTTTTTTTCTTCCCCCTTCTCGTCTTTTTTTAATATTTTTTTTTTTCTTAAAAAACAACGCGTCTCCCCCCATCTGGGCTGCGAGCTGGGTGCCAGCATCTCGGCGCCGAACGCTCAACGTTTGCTTTTTATAAACGCCTCGAAACCCAAAGTTTCCTCTGGCGCTGCCAGGATG
>NW_009615839.1:11874-13158 GCF_000690535.1 Cariama cristata | reverse complement strand
GCCCCCGTCCCCCCCGCCCGGGACCCAGCTCTGCCCATCCAAAGGAGCTACCGGAGGCAGCGAGAGCCAGAAATCCCCATACCCCAAGGTTAGGGGCAAGAATTTGTCTTTGTGGCTAATTAGCTTCCTTCCTTGTTAGTCACTTACACCTACGGTTCTCAAAAATCTCGTTGCCCGGGTGGGAAATCCGCCGTCCCCCCGAGTTTTTTTTCCGCCGAGTTAATTCTCTAACAGCAAATCTCCTGTACCTCAGGTACATTTTTCTTAAATTCCCGGCTGAGTTCAATTAAATGTTTATGAGACTGCGCGCTTTCCCCCCGCCACGCCGCCAGCGCCGAAGCAGCAGAATTAAGCTCCTTCTGGAACAAAACAACAACAAGAGGAGGAGGGGGGGGAAAAAAATTAAAAATAAAGGTGGTTTAGGAGGGTCGGGTTTAAGATTGTAGGAATATAATTCCCCCAGACTGATTTTGCTCTGCGTCGCGCTGCCACGGCACGTTGGCAATATCGACAAGGGGGTTTATATGAATAATTGAAGAAATTCTGTATTCCCCGCAAAAGAAAAAGGCAAGCCGAGAGGGTTGTTGAGATAATCAGGAGCTCGCTAATCAATATTCTCAGCCCCAGCCTCCTCCTCGCTTCTCCAAAAGGAGCAGTGCCATAAGCTCATCAGTAACTGTAAAAAAAACATCGCACTCCGAGTGTCAAAATAGTCAAGCACAGCATATTGTATTGCCAGATTTCCCTCCCGGTCCACCCCGGTGCCAGATTACATCCATCAGCGGCGAGGGAAGCCGTCCAACGATGACTTACTTACGCTTAAGTGTTCATAAATAAGGTTTTTAAGATATAGATGGCTTTTTAATTTCGGTGGAATGGGAAAAAAATAATAATAAAAAAGATGGGGTTGATGCGATGTGAAGTGACCTCTCGGGTGCTCGCCGGTAAATCCTGCAGTCCGGCCGTGCCGGGGGATGTCCCGGTCCCTATCTGGCTTGTATCTCGGTGAAAACAGCCGGAAAAAATTTACGCTGGCACCATAAATGGTGGCAAAGCCTTTGTCTGATGGGGAGATAGGGCGAGAGAACGTATCCCCGCCATGGAAACCTCATTAGACAAACTCTAATTACTGCCCTGCAGTCGGTGGGAAGAGACAGAAACCGTAAAACCGGAGCGGGGAGGGGGGAAGCTATTAATTGCTTTTTGATAAATTGAGGGCCAAGGTGCTGGTGGCGGAGGTCAGGAGGCGTCTGCGGGGGGCTCGGCTGCGTCCCGAGCTCCGGC
>NW_009615839.1:10141-11854 GCF_000690535.1 Cariama cristata | reverse complement strand
CACCTCGAGCATCCCCGCCTGGCTCCCAAAACAGGCGCTTTTGGGGCAAACTGGGTTTGCGACGGCAGGAGCCGTCACCGCCAGGATGAGCAGGTGGTCCCGGCTGCAGGACCTGCAGTTTGCTCCATCACCTGCGGTTTTCTGCATCCTCCCATCCCACCAAAACCACAGGACCGTGACCACCACGCTCAGCCGGGAGCCAGCCTTGCACCCCGGTGCTACTGGGATTTAATCAGTGACAAAAGACCAGCTCCTTCCTCCCCAGCATCACCAAAAACCCACCCGGCCGTGCCACAGTGGGACGTGGGGCAGGACGAGACACGGTGTAGGGCCACCACCACCATCCCCTCCTAGATGGGCCGTGGGGCAGGTGGGGTGACCCCGGCCACCAATCGCCCCCTTAAGCCTTCTGTAAATCTGCGGTGCTACAGATGTACGGAGCCAATTACCAGGGGTCACTGCTGGGTGTAAAATTCCGACAACGAAGCTTCTGCTCTCAAATGAATTTGCGGGAGATTGCAAGCTTACTGCCTTTTATTGGACAATATAAATATTTCACTGTTATATAAAAAAATATTGGCGAGAAAGCAGATAAACCCGAGTCCTGTGTGTATACAGAGAAGCAGGGAGTGAAAAACGGCCGTCAGCATCTTTTTAACGGCCTTTGGTGCGGTACGGGAACACGGGTTGGGAAGGGGGTTTGATGACCGCAGTGAGACCGGGGGACCCCAGGGACCCCCATCCCGGATCTACCGGGGCTACGTTGGGAATGGGAGCGATGCCGGCGGCGCAGCCCGGCCGCAGGGACGGTAGCGTGGTCCAAGGGGTTGTGTCTTGATCCAGCTGTGGGGGAGAGCAACATGAGGGATGCAGAAGCGGACGTGGAAACCTTGGAGGCTCAGCCCCATTCCCAAGAAGAGGATGCTGTCCCCAAGCACAGGGCTGAGTCTGTGCCCACTGCAGAGGATGCCCAGGAGGGTCAGGTCGGGAACGGCCTGGCCATATGGATCAACCCCAACTGCATTTTCCTAACAGTTTTCCCCACCTTGTCCTTCTGGGATCATAACTGTCCTCATCTATGACCCCTGGGCCAGCACAGGACATCCTTATTTGATGCTCGCCAATATATCAGCTCTTCCCCATGACGATAAAGCAGAAGAAAAGAAAAAATAAAAAGCCTATAGGAATCGATACCTCTTTCTCTCTCTCTCTACCTATATTTTATTAAAAACTTTAGCATCAATATTAATGTTTAAATCCTCACCAAGCTGAGTTTAATTACCTGTAAACTACATCCACAGCTACGCGGACTTTGCTCCTCGCTGCAGTAAATACAACTGAGGAGGAACAGTGCCAACATCTCCAGGCATCACCTTCCCGTCCCCGCAGGAACGGCCGTATCCAGCCCCCCCGCCCCCCAGCAGCACCGCCGGCCACGTGGGGAGGGGATGGTGGGGGACGGAGTCGGAGCCACGACCCAGTCTGGGCAGGGATGGAGCTGAAAGGAGAAGCGGGAGATGAAAGAAGGGAAAAATTGGGATCCTGGGATGAAAATGATGCGTAAATATGAAATAACCGGGGCTCTTGCTGCCAAAAGGAATCTGCTTTCAGCCACTACGTGAATCCTAACATTTGGCAGGGGGGAGCGAGGGAGAAGTATTTGAATGGAGTCCATTAGCGGCTGAGGACGATGAATAACTTGCAGGCAGCAGG
>NW_009615839.1:9497-9810 GCF_000690535.1 Cariama cristata | reverse complement strand
ACGGTAGCCGGGAGGGAGCCGGGGTCGGTCCCCGCTGCTGCCACCGGTCACCCCAGGGCCACCAATGCCCCGCGGTCCCGCAGCGCAGATGCTGAGCCATGAGGTCTTGGCATCTAAAATAGAATCGGGGTTTACAGCGCGTTATCAAAAGAGCCGTAATGGGATCTCGCAGAGGGCAGAGATTTGAGACACGCGTCAGATTTCCATTCCTGGGAAGAGAGGAAAAGGCTGCGTTTTTAAAAAAAAAACCCAGATATCAAGGGATGCTATCTCATGTGTTGCACTGGTGGCTGCGCGGCGGGAGGTTCCACGC
>NW_009615839.1:7903-9484 GCF_000690535.1 Cariama cristata | reverse complement strand
CCGCCGCGGCCGTTTGCTGTCCTGCTCCTTACCGGAGCCCAAAGAGGGGCTGATGGAGGGGGCCAGTCTGGTCCTGCCCTCCCGGACCCCGCATCCCGGCAAACCCCACCACCACACTTCTCCTGCAGCCCGCAGCCTCGCCTCCTCCCAGCCGGCTTCGTTAAGGTCCCATCCTTATTACCTCTATTACAGCGGCTTCCCAAGACCAGGGCTGGGACTGTGACGGTGGCGTTCGAGGGCTACACTTCCAGGATAATATTCATTACCATATTCATTCAGTGTTTATCTCGCAGATGTACGGATCCGTTACAATGGAGAAAAAAGAGAACTCAGAATTTGTTCTCAAAAGATATTCAAATTAGTTAATCAAGAGTCCTTTTATCACGTGTCTCATGTACCAGCAGCAACTATCCATCGAGATAAATGATCAGCTGCTAATAACTGATTACATTGCAGCAAGTGTTTTCTTATCCCTATTACCACCGTGTTTAAAGACATTTTATAAATTTCTAATTATTGTAAATTGTTTCTCCTTTTGAAAACATCTTCCCATAGTCATCAGCTGTCAATTCTCCCTGAAAACCTCTCTCTGAAAGGAGCTCATAGCAAGATGCTGGGGAAGCAGACAAAACCCTTTCAGGCTCCCGGCCGGCGGGATTTTTTTTCCTCCACCCCGGGGTGGTGGAGGACCGGGATGCCCCTCCAGCCCTTTCTAAGTGGACCAGACTTGAAAGAAGAATAAAAGCATCCGTAAGTCAGATCAATCCTGGACGGTGCTGCCTTTACCTGCCCCACGATGCCAAGGTACCACATGGTGGAACGGGCCATCGCCCCGGCTGGATTCGCTCTCCAGCGAACCACAAAGAAATAAATAAGGCAGCACCATATAATACAGCTCCTGACAACGGCAAGGCACCCGCTCCTACAGGCACTGGCATCTGAGGGTAGATCTGGGCTTGGGAGAGCCCTAAATAAGATCCAGCTTGCTTTCTGCATAATTTACCGATGAAAGCTGAAATAGCTGAGAGGGTCTGAAGCCAACCAGGACTTTAAATCCAGCGGCCAGCCTCGAGCCGCCGCTCCAGCCCCCACACAAATGTGCAATCCAAATACTAAAAAAAAAAAAAAAAAAAACCAACCACAAAAGCAACAATAAACCACCCTCTGAACTCTCTTAGACACTTTAATGGAAAAGGTATCTCCTTCCATCTTCCCTGGCCGTGACCGCAGGGCTGGAGCAGCAATCCACGTGCCATGGGCCAGGCTGCAGCCGGCAGGGTCCGTATGGTGCCGGGGACCACGATGGAGAACAGCCACGTGCTCCGGGAAGGGACCCGAGATGCAACGAGCCCCCCCGGCACGGTGCCCGTCCACCCCTGCCAGTGCCACCACCTTGGGTGATGGTGGCTCCGCTGGTGACATTTGCTGCCCGAGGATGTGGATGACCAGGACGGGAGCACATCATGGCCGTGCCCCACGGCACAGCCAGACCCTGGAGATATTTGCCAGGGTTTGGCAAAGTGCCTCCATGCTGGAGTCGACTAAGCCAAAGCCGCTGGTGGTGGCTGTACCTTGGAGGTA
>NW_009615839.1:5497-7766 GCF_000690535.1 Cariama cristata | reverse complement strand
CACGGAGCAGCCAAGGTCCTTCCCGGCTCCAGGGGGGGCTCAGACCAGGGGAGGAGACGCCGCAGGCACCAGCCATGCCATTATACGCTTCATTGATGCTGTTCTGAAGAAAGCTAATCAATATATTAGATTTCCCAAGGAAAGAAAACACCAGCTGCCAGCAGCACATAACTCCTCGGCCGCGGTGCATTTTTCCATCAAGCCCCGGAGCCGCGCGTGTCTGCGCGAGATGAGGTCACGTTCAAGAGGAGACCCCCCACTCCCCCGGCGGCCAGGTCAGGGCCAGGGCCACGGTCACTGCTTCGCCACGTGGCAAAGCCCACATCCCCCGCCTTGGGTTGAAATAAAACCCGTGAAATTCCCCAAATGTCTTGCACCAGCATCACCGTGGGGTGCAGAGAGACAGCCCAGCACCCAGCAAGACAAACCCAGCCAGGTCCAACGGGGGTCCCCAGGGAACCCCCCAACCCCGATGTCTCTGCATCCCTGCGCGGACCCGCAGCCCCCAACGCTATTGGGGCTTCACGGAGGGTTCCCAAAGAGCTTTGCCAGCCGCCTTTCCCCAGCAAAGCCACCGGCAAGTCCCAAACACAGCCGCTCAGCCACGCACCAGCACCGCAAAGCATCAAACCCACGGATGCAATTGGCAATAGCGGGATTTCAGCATGGGGATCCCCAACAAACCAAACGGCGGCACCCGGTGTGCCACGCTCCCCGCCGCCGCTGCAGGACATTCATTCCTTAAATCGTTAAAGCTGATGCCCTGGCAGCTCCAAAAGCTGTTTAAAAAGGACAGGATAAATCCACGTCGGACCTAACGCTCGGCACTGGCAGGAAAGTAGACTGACGTCACGGGGAATTGATTAGTGTTTTAATAGAATTAGATCATTGGGAGGGCTGCAGACCTGCTTCAGAAACCCAAATGTTATGCAGATTCGCATCCAAAACCCTAAACCAGGGCGCATTTAACCGAGGCAAAGTAAATGTCCCACATTTCCCCAGGATTATCTGAACCATATCAGATATAATCCAATGATCTGTAAAGTGATTATACCCAACTGAATATAAGAGATCTCTTCTGGTAATGCAATATTTCATCCAGCTGCAGACATTAGGAGGAGGCAAACAAAGGAGGAGATTTAATAAGTGGAAATAAAACTATAGGCAGAGATAGTTTTAAAATTTTTTTTTTTTTTTTGTATCGCATCTAATTGCAATCAACAACAGACATCTGACACAGTGACAGCATCAGCAAAATTGCTGCTGAGAGCACAGAATCTTTGTCTAAAAATAATCAGACATTCAGCGCGCCACTGTTTGTTATAATGGTAATCGATGCTGGAGGCTTTGAATTCCATCAATTTATAGATCTGCTCTGTTCTGCCTGGTGATTGTGTTCTGCACACATCCACTCCCGCCCGGCGCAGGCAGCGCCGGGGCACTGTGTGATTAAGATAAGCTCAGATTCCTTTCATACATTCCTTATCAGCTCTAATTCTCCACCAGGCAGAGATGTTCGCAGCAGTTAAAGATTAGTTCAGCTTCTCAGACGCCAAATTTGAGGGTATTGATCAATAAATCAAATCACGGGCAATCAATCGCCCGATCCGAAGAGTCTAGCCGATGCATTATTACTGGCGCCTGCGAAGCTGAGGCTTTTTCATGGGTTTCATCAAAACGCAGCTTCCCTGGCTCCCCGCCAGCTCCCGGGCTGCCTAATAGACTCCGCAGCAGAGGAGCTCCAGCCCAGCAGAAGAGCAATAAATTTCTCATCAAACAGCCGATAGAGAAACAAGATGAACATCTGTTTTGCTGCAATGAAACTCCTGTGTTCTTCAGAAGCTGCAAACCAGGTCTGACAGACCACCCCAAAGGCAGCTTTGCCTTCAACAAAGCAGCAAAGCAGAATATTTGCCGGTTATTTCAATCAGGTAATTTAAGAAGACTTTGCATTCTCCTCTCTGCAGCTGCCGGAGCTTTACAGACAGGATTCCTGCTCAGTCGATAATAAAAGCCATCCTGGGACCCTGTACTATGAAGGCAATTTTATGATACCCATTATGTGGCAATGTAACTTCATTAAAAGCTGTTTATTCCCTCTAAGCATTTTAAGCACTTTCCCCCACCCATAAAGAAGAGCCTCCCGATGCACTGGAAAGGTTATTTGTGCCAGGCGCTGCTTTCGGCTATTCCTTGCCGGGGATGAGGGTCGTGCTGGCAGCGGGATCCCCAGCAAAGGGGCTTCTCCTCCCGGCCAGCGTTGGGGCGG
>NW_009615839.1:5120-5466 GCF_000690535.1 Cariama cristata | reverse complement strand
GGGCGGCCCCTGCCGAGAGGCAGCCGTATATTATTTTTATTATACACTCAAGATGAGCTATGTTTTCCGGAGCCCTGTTTAGGTGACATTTATTATGCCAGCTTCTTTCATAAATGAATACGGACAAGTGCCCCGAACACCCGCCTCCGCTGCAAAGACGAGCTGGCTCCTCTGCACACCCATTTGCACTTCCATGTGGGACAAGCTGGGGTGTCTCAGCCCTCAGAGTTTCATTTTCCAACCCGGCATTATAACTCAGCATCCCGAGATGGAGCTGCAATCACGGCAAAGCGGGAGCCGGACCCCCCCCTGCAGCCAACAGCACCCCTGCGACAAGCAAGAGCCG
>NW_009615839.1:1015-5063 GCF_000690535.1 Cariama cristata | reverse complement strand
AAATCCCAAAATGAACGCTCCTTATCCCTGCTGGTAACGTTAGCAAAAAAAACCCCAACCCAACCCAACGGTTCAGTCCCATCCCGCTGCTCAGCAGAGTATCGATTTAACAAGTTCATTCTTCCTAAGCGCAGCCGACGGACCAGGATGGGTTGGGGACACCTCTCCCAAATGCTGCCAACACAAATCCCCCATGGAGCTAAGGAGTTGACCCATGGTAGGTGGACAGAGCACGTGGGGCTCTGAGACGTCAAGCCAGCCACGGCTGCTTGGGCTCTGCTGATCTTCAAGAGTCACGGAAACCACCCGGCAGCCTCCTCCCTGTCTAATGAAGCGTCCTCAATTAGCCAGTGGGATGGGATAAATTGTCCATAAAGCAGGGCAAGCCGGCCCACGTTTGTAAATTCTCCTTAAAATAATGTGATTTAACGAATAGAAAAGGTGGGGAACACGAGAGAGAAGCGACGGCTCGTAGAAAGGGTTGAATCCCCAATTTTTTTTTGCTCCTGGCAAATTTTCTCCTCCGGCCACCGAGGTTTTTCCCACCGCACAGAAGCTGTGATGTCTTTAGGGAACGGACCCAAACGTTCATTTACCGCGGGACCACCACACGTCTCTCGCGCATCCTCCTAAGCTAATACTCCTCAAAAAACACCTCCGGGAACGCGCTCAAAGGACACAGCTACATCTTTAGCAATTAATAATCAGGACAATCATTGGAACGAAAGTCCACATTTCAAGAAAAGAGAGATTCCCTCCTTAGCACCATCAAAAAACCTGCACCTTTCTCCAAATAAACGGGCAAAGACCCGCGGGGCTTGCGGGAAGAAAGCGGGGCAGGGCATGCTCCCACCCTCACCGCCGAGCGCCAACCTCGACGGCAACAGTTCGATATTCTCCCATGAACGCACTCAGAATAACGTTAATAGCTCGGTATTTCTTTAAACAGAGTCGCCAAGCAAAACCAGAATTACTAGAATACATTTTAATTGATTTACAACAGCACTTAGTAACAGTGATAAAAGAAAAACTTGTTTTATTGGACCTCCTGCTAATTAGCCCGACTGACGCCGGGTTAGAAAAGCGTATCCCTCGCAACCCGGCACAACCCTGACCAGCACCCGACACGAAACAGCTTTTATGCACCGAAAATCCTTTATAATAACCAGAGAAAAACGGCTGCCAAATGGTTATTGCCAAGAGACAGCGGAGGAAAAAGGGCTGCTCCGAGGAGGGAGCCACCAAATGGGATAAACCAGCCTCTCCGGTGGATTCGAGCATCCCTTTCCATCCATAAACACTCCTTTATTGCGACTTTGATATATCCTTCCCTTAACGACTTTTAAGGGCAGCAGATAAAGTCGAAAGAAGTGCACAAGCAACCGGCAAATGTTTAATATTCAATAAATGTGTCAATTTTACATACGGAGGCAAATGGGGCTTTATTGAAGAATTGGTAAACTTCCTTGGAGGAAAGTAAGTGCGTTTTAGCCTTCAAGGGGTCCCCGATGAATAGAAATGGAATGTGATTTGTGATAAAACTCAGCTGCTCTATAAAAGATGTTAAATAAATGTTGCTGTTTCACTAGGGATATACAGAATTGATTGCATTATAGACTGATTTGAAGATGCACGCTCCCTGCAAGCTATCCGCTTGCTTCCGCGCGCCGCGCAGCCCCTTCCCATCGCCTCTACGTTGGCCTCTTAATACCTGCGCGGAATTTTCTGGAAACGCTTTAAAACCACCCGTCCCCGTGGTTTTGCCCGCTATGGCATCTCGCGCACCGGTTGCAGCGGCGCAGGGCTGGATCCACCCCAACCTCGGAGAAACGCCGGACCCTCCGGCGCAGGGCGAGTGCAGATCCGCCCCAGGGAGCTCGATTCCTCCCCAAACACACCATTCCCTGATTATTCGCACCGCTGTGGTCGATAGTGCAGAAACGGGAATTTCCATTAAATGCAAAAATAACGGGGGACAAGAAGCAATTAAAAACATTTTCACCACTGAGACCAAGCCAAGTCCTCATCCACCCCCCGAGCATCCTTTGCCGGCACCGGAGGACCCGACCCATCGGAACGACGAGCGACCCCCAGGAAGGGCAAGGCAAACAAACCAATCTCCGACAGACAAATGAGAGGCCAACGGTACCACCGCGGCGAGCGCAAACTGTGATATAATTGCGCTGCTGCTACATCATCTTTAATCAATAACATGATTGCGCGCACAGCCCAAATCCCAGCCTCCGCCAAGAAACAGCATGTTGTTAAAAAGCCCAATAGCTTTTTCCCCACTAATAGGCGGCTCGTTCCCTCAACCCTGCTGATTTTTTAAATAAACCTAAATTCCAATAATTGTTTAATGTTTATTTTTATTTAGCTCTGGTTCACCTACCCTGGCTCGCCGTGTCAGAAATTGATATTTTGCTCTGGTGGCTGGGGGGAAAAAAAAAAATAAAATAAAATTAGGAAACTGTTGGTTACATCTTGTCATAGACTGTGCCGTAATCACAGCTCGGGGCGGCTTCCAGCCCACCGGAGGAACGGCTCTACTCCCCCTAAATTCATATTTGCTCCAGTTTTCCAGGGATTACCTTGCCCCAGGACCCTTGGGATGGGCTCCTGGCACACAAGGGCTTTCCCATAAGCATGGTTTTTTCGTGTGCCGCCCCACCCCTGCCCAGCGAAAGCCTGGATTTAAGCCCAAAAGAGATGCTCTCACTTCCCGGGTGGATTCATCCCTTACAAACCCGTCAGCGCCGCTGCCTTCCCATCTCCCCCTTGAGCCGGGTTGAAGGTGATTCTGGAAAAGTACAGGAAAGCTACAACCAATTCCTTTAGGAGATCCATCACGTCAGATTAGCAACTTCGTTTCTTATTAGCTATTTTCCATCCTATCATATTAATATTTGTTTTCACTAATACAATGCAGGAGTCTTATCATATTAGCAACTTTCACATCACATTAGTGAAAACAAATACTAATACAATACAATACTAATATGACATGATCTGATGGGAAATTGCTAATACAATAAGACTCTCCTACCATATTAGTACAGAAACATCGTGTGTCCCAGTTACGGCTCTCTTTGAACCGGGTAAATACCCGGCATTTCCAAAACCAGCCACATTCATCGTGTCCGAAGGTGCACGCGTGGGACGGGGGGACATGCAGGGTCGGGCACCGAGGACCCTGCTCTGCCCCACGGTGCAGATGACCTGCAGTAGATGCATTAAATTGCAATGAAAATTCCTTATTCAGAAATAAATCGGTGAAATTTGGGTCCCCCCCACCACGCAACCGGCTCACTGGGACCGGGTCCCCCGGCCGTGGTTGTGGATGGAGAGCCAAGGCAGCCGCGGCAACCCGGGGACACCGCGCAGCTTCAGGAAACATCGTGGCCTGAAAACTCGTATGAGCAATAATAATTGGAGAGAAATCCAATTAAACCAAAGAGCCTGTCATGTAGTTTCGGTGTTAGCAGCTGCCTCTCACCAAGCCCCCGGCACAAACCCGCGGCGGTGCCGGTGGGAGTAGCTGCGGTGCTGGGGACTGTCCCAAGGAGCAGGAGACCCCTCAGCCAGTTTGCAGGAGCAACCGGTATGGGGAGCGCATCCGAGATGCCAAGGGGGGAACGTCCCCAGGCAGAAATGCCAGGAGAAGGAGGAGGAGGAGGAAATCCAGAGCTTGCACTGAGGAGAACGGCCGGACCACAAGAAGCCTCAGTCAGTGTTCGTGGTCCCTGAGACAGGGATGCTCCCCTGGACCTCGGGGAGTTCAAGCTCAGCACCAGCCCAGGAATGAGATATGATGCATGCATTAGAAAAAGCAAACATCTTAAAATACTGGCTCCTATCAGGCAGCCTCCTCCGGCCGGGAGGCTCACCCTCCCACACCAGCTTTATTTCCCCCTCGCCTTCAGCATCTGGAGCCATTTTCCTGCTCTTCTGCTTCAGTTCTCCTGCAGGCCCCACCTAACGTCTCCCCAGCCCCGGCCGCAAGCGTCAGGCTCGAACGCAAAGGAGGATTTCTCGCCCCAGCTACTCG
>NW_009615839.1:687-1002 GCF_000690535.1 Cariama cristata | reverse complement strand
GGAGCCGCTCCCCGGCTTGGCATCGGCACGCACCCAGGGATGCTCCGTGCCACCCACCACTGCAGAACACAGCTCCGGCACGGAGAGCGGCAGGCAGCGTATTCTCCTTCCAGCAACGCTCGGCTTCGGCACGCTCAGCAATTTTCTATTCTCTCAGCAATTTTCTGTTCTACTGAATTAGTAGTTTGTATTGAATTAGTATTCATTTTCCCTAATATGATATATAAGCATAATCATGTTAGTGACTTTGATATCACATTAGGCTCTACCGCCGGCATGCATCCCGGCCCCAGCAGCGCTGGGTGGGGAGCACCG
>NW_009615839.1:0-663 GCF_000690535.1 Cariama cristata | reverse complement strand
CTCCAAATGTGGGGCCAGATCCTGCTCTCCCAGCCCCGTGGTGCTCAGCCGAGGTCCCCGACGAGGGCATGGCCAGGGTAGGATTTCCCCGCTCACGATGGCAAGATGCAAACCAAAATAAAGGGTGCTGCATCCTGAACGAGTCGCTCATTCATCTCAGTGAAAAGCTTCCCAAAGGTGAAAGCTGCAGCTGTGCAGCAGCACCTGATGGCACCCTAATGGCACAGGCAGGCTGGGCGTCCCCTGGTGACACCGGGCGCCTGGTCCCGGCCCTCTGCTCCTCTTCTCGCAAAGCCACGGAAATTGGGGAATTAAAAGCCGAGCAGACAGCGGGATGCAGAGGTGTAGATGGGGGTTACAGCAGGGATGGGGGATGCTCGCTCTGCTGCGACCAAGAGTCAGCATCCTCCCACGGGAAAAGCCCAGCCAGCACCGAGCCTGCCTCAGTTTCCCCATCAGGATGACAGAGAGCCCTGTAGGACACCCACAGACCCCGGCACGGGCACACAGCCCCAGTCCTTAATTAACTGATGAAGTTACAGCGAGAGGGAGATGGGGAGGGGGACACGGGGCGCAGAGGGATCAGGGATGGAGGTAAGGGGGCCGGGGCCAGTACACAGGGCTGCCGGCGGGCACAGAACCGGGGGAGTCGGGGGGGCGGCC
>NW_009615838.1:17744-55521 GCF_000690535.1 Cariama cristata | reverse complement strand
AGGGCCAAACGGCACAACCTCATCCGACGGGCAAAACCAAAACATTTGGGGGGACGCTTTGGAGGGAGGCCTAGCTGTGAGGGAGCTGCTGAAGCTCACAGTGTTGATGCGGTACTTCTTTCTTACAGAAGAAAACCCCTTTCTTTGAAGTGGCACTGTTCCTTCAGGTAGAAACTGTGAACTGTGCAGAGTGCTGGAAAAAGTACAGTCGTAAATAGCATAGCAGCATTGTATTAATCATCAAGTGTGGTTTTAAGTAATAACTTAGGCAGCCAAAAAGTAGTAACAATGGAAATAAAATACACTCTGAACAATACCCATAAATCAGCAAGAGGCGTGATCGCCAATGAATACCAACAGGAGCCCCGCTATGGATTTTTTTTTTTCCGTCTCAAAATGTATCCTCTCCTAGCAGTTTTAAACATATCCTTGGTCATATGAAACCACCATGAGCAGCTTACATATGTTACGGTATTTAAAATAGAATGAGTATGTACCTCAGGTTTTCATCACCTGCCAGTTGACATAACAGAAAAACGTAGCAAAATGCTGAATAACTTTTGGAAATGCTGAGCGTCTTCTGTCCACTTACTTCAAAGGAAAGTACTGTCAGTACATTCAGAAAATGTCTGGCACCTTCAGCACTGACCTGCTAAGTAAGGACGCAGAAAAGTTGTCAAAGGATTAATGTTTCCAACTCTGAAAATAAGCCTTCTAACCTAATCTATTTTTCATAGAATTATCTACTGTACCTCAATTATGTAGCAGCGTCACTAGGAGTCCATTATCTTGGGCTAATGTTCCACTCACAATCTTTTCATTCTGTTCCTTGAATAATCTGAGTTAATTAAAAGACTGAGTATTCTTTCCTCAGTACTTTTTAATACTGCTGTAGAAAGATATGTATATATTCCTGACTGCAGAAGATTGCTTTTTCTTCTCAGCAATGAGGTACAAAATGTTGAAAAATACAGAGAACAATTTTGTTTTCATCATTAGACATGAAGTTTCTTTGCACAAAGCTTTCTATAATTCAACAATACTTCTCCCCAAAGGAGGGCCCTGGAATGAGATAATTCACTCCGACAAGAGTTACACACGCCAGCTTTTTCACTGCAGAGCTTTAATTCACAAGGCTGGTCGTGGTCTAGCAAATGGACTGAGCCTAGCTTTGGGAAGCTGTCCTGCTCATGTGTGCAATTCATGACTCATTCATGTCTTGCCTTGTGACAGAGCAATTCTTTTAAAGCTATTTTTAAGGATACCATATTTTGCACTTTCATGCTTTGAGAGCTCCAGAAAATATGTGGAGTTCTTCAAGTCATCCTAAGCAGCTGTGGACAGATCGCGGTTTCAGGTGAACAAGGAATGTGCTACCAATTGTAGGAAGCTGGGAATTGGTTCACTTAATGAGCGTACCAGGTGAATCCATACTATGCTTTTTGCTTCTGGAGGTCACCAGTAAACTCCTGTTACTCATTCCTTAGAGTGCTTTCCTAGCTCTATAGAGCTCTTGCATTCCTGTGAGAGGAGGAGGAGGCTGGCAGCACACCGAAACAGCAATCGTTTATGGAGAAGCTCAGGCCTCTGCTCATGGGGCTTAAACTGATTTGCATAAAAGCTGATGTTTTCAGAGGTTGCACGAAGCTGAACTGTGTCACAGAAATTTTCCATTAAAGGACCTCTTATAGGGAAAATGGAGGGGGAAATGACCACAAAGTATGACGTCTTCGGATTTGAGGACACAGAGCACTGATTAGCGGGAGTTTGTACCTCACTCCTTTGGGCTGTCAGGTGGAAGAAATACTTAACTGTCACCACAAATACATGGACTAGGGAAAGCATTTGCCTACATTGTATGCACCTGTGACCAGGTATGAAACAACAGGAGGCCCACAGGTAGCAGGGAAAGAATGATCTGTTTTTCCTGTAGGAATGCCACAGCTACCAACCCCTGTTAACATGGGTGTCAGGAAAAGGATATGAAAACTGCTGTGTGAAAGGGGAGCAGCTCTGTTCTATCTTTGAAGTAGCCTTTTAATTAGAACATATTTTCTTTAAAATAGCAGGGATTCAGGTAACTTAAGAGTGGACCTGATGTTTGAGGTTGTCAGGGAGCAGCAGGAACAGGATTGTTCCCCAAGGGGAAGGTGAGCTGGGAGCCAAAATGGGTAACTTAGCTGGCGGGGACCTCACCATCCAGGACCCACTCCCACAGCACCTGAGCAGGACAGACCTAGAGACAGAGGTGACATTCAGCCAAAAGTCCGGATCATAAGGCAACATCAGGATGAAAAGAGAGAGATCCAAGGCAAAGCCAGGAGCAAAATCCCTCGGTCATGGTTAGAATCAGGTTTGGCAACCACCAAGGCAGAGCCATAGCAGCAGCAGCATCAGGCTGAGGTCAAGCCAGGAAGGCTGGAGGCCTGGCTTTGATCTAGTTGAGGCCCAGATCAAGAATTTGTATGGCAGGGACCCCACTGAACTGGAAAGCAGTACTCTTCTGGCACAGCTCAGATGAGGACTGAAGGCCCAGGGCTGAGCTTAAATAGAGCTCCTGGGCCCACAGGTGTGAGTAAAAGCTGCACGGGAGGCTGCTCAGAGCCATGAAGGCTTATTGGGGCATTCAGGGCCCACAAAGAGTTCATCTACTCCCTTCCTTACAGCGTAAAATTTGCAATAATATATCAAGGCAAAGACTTTCACCTCTGTTACCTACAGCTGTTCCTTCCTGACTCAGCTCTTGCAAAAGGATGGGTGAAATGGTGAGCAGAAGAGCTGTATGCTAGACACGAGCGAGGCTCAGCCGCAGGCCAGAACATCTCCCGCCTGGAATGTGAGCGCTTATGGCACTGCTGCCATCGCACGGATCCTTCCCAAGTTCATGTGTTCTCTCCTGCGTGTTCAGAAAACAAGATAAAGTACTTTAGATTTGAAGGTGAACAACAAAAAGGCAGAGCGTTTTGTTTTGTGGTTGTGCATATCTTTGTGGGCTATGATTAGGGCTGGTAGATGCTATACGAATACAAACAAGCTCTGTTCAGAAAAGAAGATAAGAAAATTTGTTTTATTCTCAGATAACGTGCTTGTAGAGTCACTAGAGGATTATTCATTGTAATCCTGCTAGGTGTTATCTTATTGTCTAGTGGTAACACGTACCATGTGGGACTTTACTGGGAAAGGAAAACAGAGAAAGACTAAAAGCAACAGCACAGTCTGAAGTAAAGTCAGAATTTTGCAGTCCTGGCAGGGGAGCCTTCTGCACCCCCTCTAATTTTTTTTTTTAATTTCTCTGAAGTGGATAGTATAGCTTCCTGCTACATCTGTAGGCGCAGATAGCTCTGAAAATTAGAAAAAAAAAACAACACAGAAATAAGCTAGAAATAATATATTAAAAAATATTAATATGAAAGATACAGCAGTTTTATGTTTTCCAGAAGGCTGTCCTTTCCTTGCTCTTCCTGGAAGTTTCAGCTTCCCACATCTCTCAAAGAGAACTGAGGCTTTTGTTCTCAGCTTGAAAAAAAACTTCTGTAATAAAAGTTAAAATTGGGCTCTTAGTTATAATAAACAAACCTTGGTTATAGTTAAAAAGCAGCTGGAGTTGGGCAGAACAGCAAAAGATTTTTTAGCTAAATGTTCACCTAAAATGGTTTTAGCCTCTTCTTATGGAAAGAAAACCAGTTTCAGAGGCCCTCCATTGCCCTCTGCGAGAGAGCCTTAACACTGCTTATACAGCAGTCCGCTCTGCAGCCACTGAACACTTCTTGCCTCTCTGCATTGCCCTGTCCTGTTTTGGAGAAATTATCTGCATTGGGACATTAGTCAAATTAAAATTTTAATTAAAATTAAAAAGGATTATTATTTGGTTGTAAGTACATTGTTCACGATAGAAGACCACGTTTAA
Source organism: Cariama cristata (assembly GCF_000690535.1). Taxonomy (NCBI): domain Eukaryota; kingdom Metazoa; phylum Chordata; class Aves; order Cariamiformes; family Cariamidae; genus Cariama; species Cariama cristata. Next base: position 51,614 of record NW_009615838.1, on the reverse strand, counting down.
TAGTAGCCTTTTTATCGTGGAGTTTGGTAATGCGTGGCTATTTTAGAATAAAAGTTTTGAAGCTTTAAAACTACTGACATTACTAATAATGGTTTGAGTGTCTGATTTGAAGTCAGCATGGTTGTACTAATTAAAATTAAAAATGAGATGACAATATTTCAACTTTGATTCTAAAAACTATATTGCAGGTATCTGAAGTATTTCTAATTTACATTACGGTAATTATTGTCTTCAGTTTGTTCGCAGTTACAAATGCTATCCTTATGAAATGACTTTTGTCCACAGTGATCCATAATTTACTCCAGTCATTCATGGGACTAACATTAAAAAAAATCCAACTTATTTTTTCCACTATTAGATCACATTTTTATTGTATAAGATGCTAGAAGAACTCATTCTGTCACAGGCACCGGCACTGAAGAATGCCATTGCGTGTGTTCCTCCTTCCTTTAGATCTAAGCTTGTCTCTACGAAATATGTCAGTCCTGCTCTTCTGCATTATATTTAGTTATTTAGGACATGATGTTACAGGATTTTTAATTCAACTCCGGCATTTTTGAAGTACCAGCATGTTTTTATTCTTTTGCATCCCCACTGTTGAAGTATTCTTAGCCCCGATCTGGTTTGTCATTTTTGCACTTTTCAGTATGCTCTGGTCTGACAAGTCCTCTTTATCTGCTGTATCAGCTCCTCTTCTGTCTTGGAAAAGCTCCTTCTCTCCATATGTCTCCTTTTAGCCTCCAACTTTCATGTAGAGAACCTCACATTTCTCATGTAGAGTGAGCTGAGCTTGATAAGATTATATTTAGCTGTATCAGTAGGATTTTAATCCAGTAATCCTGCTGAGAGGAAGTTCTTGGCAGCAGGGAGACCTAATGCACCTGTTTCACCTGCCACTTAGCTTGCATACCTTTGCAGTCAAATTTCTCAGAACTCTGTGTTAGTATTTGGTATTGTGAGGAAATGGGTAACAAAAATGCATCCACTCTTGCACTAAAGGGTAAACGTACATAGCGGGTGTAAAACATTCACATGTCATATAGAATGTCAGCTCTCTCCTGGGTTTGAAATAAGCCTTGCCAATAATGAATTTCATAACTCTTCATTATAAGGCGCTCTGCCAACAGCAGATGCGTCAGGCTGGCACCATCAGACTAACTCTTCCCCAGGTTTGAAACATTTCTTTTTGTTTTGGGAAATTCACATTGGCCAGGGTCTTGGAGGGGAGCAAAGAAGGAGAAGGTGAAAGGCCCCAGTGCACTTCCTAACATACAGTTATATCTGGTGGACAGCAATATTGGCCAAAGCCTGTTTAGGCCAAGAATACACAGTTGTTAATGAATCTGGATATGAACTTTGCAGTTGAGGAATAGAGAGCTGGTTCTGCACCATCACATATAATAGGCAGTTGTTCCTAGGTGGAAATGTAGATAATTCTTCCTCTGCCTAAAAATAGTTAAATGATTAATATCATCTCCCATCTAAAAAAGTGAAACTATGAGATACTAACTGCAGAGGAGAAACTTCTAGTCCTTGGAATGGTACCACAGAAAACCCAAGTGAGTTGCTGAACTGGACCACTGTAAGGTTGAGATCAATCTAAGTTCTTCTCAGCCTGTTAGCCAATGCTGACGGGATGGGATTCTTGCAGGTGTCGCATATGGCTCTGGAGGGTTTGGTCAAAGTCAACTCCATTGCTTCCAAGGGTATTTTTTATGTCAAGACTTTGTGGTGCCAGTCTTTTCCTTGTCCAGGACCTAGAGACACATCACTGTGACTGGGCCATCACAACTGGATTTCTTCACAGAGCATTTACTGCAGAAGCACCACTTCATTGTAAAGGTGATGAGCCATGGCTAAAGGCAACAAAGCTGGTGGCCAGCACCACACCTGGGAGACTGCACAGGCTATCCCACCTGCCTGACTGCTGTCATCTGTGTGTTCTGTTTTCAGATGGATACTGTGATCAGGGACTCCCATTTGATCCTCACATTTGTCCTTTCAAACCTTGCCATTAAGCCCCTCACTTATCTGCCACCCTCTGACTCCAAGTGGGGGCATGTTAGGGTGGAAGGAATATAAGTGGTCCAGCACTACTCCATACTTGCATGGCTTGTCAAGAGTGTAAGGCAGCAGCTTTTACAGACATCTGTGGGATTGCTGGAGTACCATTGTGTACTGGTTTTGGCTGGGAGAGAGTTAATGTTCTTCATAGTAGCTCCGATGGTGCTAAGTTTTAGATTTGTGGCCAAAATGGTGTTGATAACACACCTATGTTTTAGCTCTTGTTGAACCATGCTTACACAGTGTCAAGGCCTTTTCTGCTCCTCACCCCACCCCACCAACGAGCAGGCTAGGGGTGCACAAGGACCTGGGAGGAGACACAGCTGGGACAGCTGACCCCAATGACCAAAGGGATATTCCGCACCACATGACGTCATGCTCAGCATGTAAAGATGGGGGAAGAAGGAGGAAGAGGGGACGTTCTGAGTTATGGCGTCTGCCTTCCCAAGTAGCCGCTGGAGCCTTGCTGTCCTGGAGACGGCTGAACACCTGCCTGTCCATGGGAAGTAGGGAATGAATTCCTTGGTTTGCTTTGCTTGCATGCACAGCTTCTGCTTTATCTATGAAACTATCTTTATCTCAACCTACGAGTTTTCTCACTTTTACCCTTCTGATTATCTCCCCATTCCACTGGGGGGGGGAGTGAGTGAGCGGCTGGGTAGGGCTGAGCTGCTGGCCAGGGCTAACACCCATTGGCACAATTCCTCCACCACATGTCAGTTTTGCAGGAAGGAAGGAAGACATGTGGTCATTAAGATCAAGGTGCTCCAGGTTGAACCTTCTTTTCCAGAACTTCTTGCTAACACGTTCTTTGTGTTTTCCTTCTCGGCATGGACTGTTGTGGAGAATGAAAGAAAACAAACTCAAGCAGGTTGAACCTTCTTTTCCAGAACTTCTTTGTTCACGTTCTTTGTGTTTTCCTTCTTGGCATGGACTGTTGTAGAGAATGAAAGAAAACAAACTCAAAGTCATAAGCCTGTTTTCCAAAAGGAGATAACCTACTTGGGGGGGCAGGAAGGGCCCTCCATAGCTATGAGGCTTATTTCTGGTCCCTTGTCAAGTCAGTGGGCAATATGTCATAAGCCTGTTTTCCAAAAGGAGATAACCTACTTGGGGGGGGGAAGAAGGGCCCTGCATAGCTATGAGGCTTCTTTCTGGTCCCTTGTCAAGTCAGTGGGCAATATCTGCTGGTCCTTCCAGAATAGGTTTTTTATCAAGGCCCTCTTCTCAGTCTCCTTTTGTGGTTCTTTTTGTTGCTTGGGATGATTCTTTCCCCCTATTTTTTCAGTAGCTGTCTACTATATTGGATGCAATACCGTTCTATGGCTTAAATTTGGACAAAAGTGCGTGCTTTTAACTCAGAGTGAGTCCAGGCCCTTCCTTCTCTCCAACTTATTATTATCAGTTGCTGGCTAAGCAAGCCCATTCAGCTAGACCTTGACAGCTATGAATATGGTCCCCTTGTAACTAGCTGTTGAGGTCAATGCTTTAGTTGAAGCAGCAACTGCAATTGATCCTTAGCAGATTGCAATATAAAGCTTGTGTCTTGCCATAAGCCTCCCTCCTGACCCTTGATTGCTAGCTTGCTTCCTACCCTTAATATATGTCAGTTTTGTGTCTTTATATTGTATGTCCTTAATGAATAATCCTCAGAGCATTCATTCAAAGCATTCTGTTTCCAGGCCTCATTTTAACCTTAAGCAGGGTTCACCATGTCTCAGATCCTTCATTTTCTTGGTAGATAACTAAGTTCACTTAGCTTGTAAATGCTTGGCCTCTAGCACATTGTTACTGAAAACAAAATTTATATATTCACTGTTCAGGGTAGTTATCTAGTCAGTGCTTGGGGGATTTTGTCAGAAAAAGTCTACTGTCACATTTGATTTTCCTCTCACAGACAAGCATTCATTAATTCAATGCAAAGCACAGGCATCTCTCAGTGTCTTATTAAGCAGTAGGGCAATTGAATCAAGACTCCATCCACATCTGCAAATGTGTGTTGTGATTGTGTGGTCTCCAGCCTGTCAGAAGCTTATGAAACATTTTTGAATCAGGGAAAGGTAACTCGGGCAATTTTCTCTATTTTAGCTCTTGTACCACACAGCTCCTGTGTTGTCTGACACTTTATTTCTGTCATAGGAAAGCCTGATGCCTGATGCATATGTAAAAGCAACTCATCCCATGTGTTTTTAGGTCCTTTCCATGTTATGCAATGCTATTTTTCATTCTCCACCATGTTTTTGTTACCTTCTTCATATGTTAAAGGCCAGTATCTCATATCTGGACCTTGATCGGGCAATTTTCTCTATTTTAGCTCTTGTACCACACAGCTCCTGTGTTGTCTGACACTTTATTTCTGTCATAGGAAAGCCTGATGCCTGATGCATATGTAAAAGCAACTCATCCCATGTGTTTTTAGGTCCTTTCCATGTTATGCAATGCTATTTTTCATTCTTCTTTCAGACCTTGATGGGCTGATGTTGATGAGAACTATGCCCTTCGTTTTGGCGTATGTTTAATAGCTATAAACATCACAAATGAAATACAATGCGTATACTCATCATTGCCCCAGCTACAGGAAGCTTCTTGTCATTCCTCTCTGAGGCAACCTTGCAGTCTACAAATCTAGTTGGAAGTTGCCTAGATGGTTCTGCATTTCTGTCTCATGAAATGTCTGAACTGTCATTTCCTTTTAGGTTTTATCTGCGTGAGTACAGTTGTCATGAAACTTGCCCGTGAACCACAGTCCCAGAAACCTGAGCCCTTTATTTATTTGCAGAAGAGAATGTATATCATCAAGGATGAAGGAACTTCTAGAAGCATGCAAAATGGAAATCACAGTGGCCATCTTTGAAAGGATGGAAGGGGAGAAGAAGACAACCAATGGAATTACACTTAGCCCACCTTCCCTTCCTAGAGATAGACAAGGATAAATTATCTATGGGTAAGCACTAGAAGATAACAAGGTAATGAGCAGCAGCTGGCATTAATAAATTAGAACAAATCATATCAAATTACCCTAATCTTCTCTACCTGAGGAACTTTTGGAATAGGGGAAGGTGAATGTGATATGTCTTAAATTTAGTAATATCTTAGCAAGTATGAAGATGCAGTCTGAATACAATGCCTAAAAAGTTGGGATATAATCTACCTTTAATTCCCTGGTTTGAAAAACAGAAAAATTATCTGTTGTTCCTGTGGGTTTTAGGAAAGGGCTAAAGGAAACCTGATAGTATCTTTAATTCCATGTTCTCTGTTGAAACTAATGTGAAAGTTTTTTGGTAGTGATAGTTATGCTGGCTTTAATTTTCCTCTACCTTTAAATTTAAAGTATGGAAAGCAGCCATCCAAACTGAAATGAAATTAGTATTGCACAACTAGCACACTGGGCAGATGTTGCTGTGAAAAACAGACTTTTGAATAAGTTAGAGTCCAGGAGTAGGCCGTAAACTGAAAATATTGTTTAGCTTGAATGGAGAGTCCTTCCAAAAAGTGTCATGCCGTGAGATTCATAGTTAAATCATCTAACTTGCAGATTAAACCCAAAAATCTTTTGAAAGTTGCCAATAGTATACAAAAATCTAGTGAAGCTGGTAAATGCTCTTGCTACTAAGCTGGTCCATGAAGTTTATTGACAGGACAAAAAAAAATGCTGCTCCCTTTATGAGCTCCTACTTTATGAATAACATTTCAGTATCCATGTGAGTCGAGGTGATATCTGGAAATCAGGCATTCAGGAAGGTGATAGTGTTTAATCCCTCAGTAATGGTTTCAAACTGACCTTTCTTAGCTGAGTTGTTATGATTGCTAACTACAGTAGTAGGTCTAATGGGCAGTATTTACACTGTGTTAATCAGCAGTAACAGCCTATATGGCTAATTTTTCTTTTGAGAAAACAGGAAAGCAGAATCTAGTAATTTTTTTCTACTGCCTTTGAATATGTTTGATATTAAATGTGTTATTCTACTCAAAGAGAGATTGTCAGTGACTAAGAGGACCAATTGCTTTCAGAATTGTGTCCAGCAATTACTTTTCAAGTGACCACTAGTCAATGCTCCGTTGGTTAGGAAATGTCTTTAAATGATTTAAAGAAGAAATCATTGCATAGTTGTGCTCCCTTTCAAATTCTGTGCATATAATTCTCTCTAGTTCCTAGTGACTTCTACAGCAATTATCTTTTGGTCATGTTTAGGTGAAGCATCCTTTCTTCGGCAATGGATAGAACTGGCTTAAGATTTTAGGGGAACTAAAAACAGTGTTAATCATCTAGTTCACTGGAGGTTTTTACGCTAGTTGGAGTTAAAGAATTTTTAAAAATATTTCCTCAACTTAGTTTTGTGTCATATGGTGCAATGATCTAGTAATTGCTTAATATAAAAGCAGAGAGAAATACATATCTCTGAAACAAATAAATGCAAATTGTTGTCTTTATAACAGCTTAGAGTGTTTAATAATTTCTCCACAACAAAGTCCAATGGAAAACAGAAAGACACATAGGAATCCACCAATCTTAATTTAGCCCTATGTAACTAAGATGGAAGAAGGCTGGAATCTGCTTAAATATTTTGTTGAATTAAGGTCTTCTGCTAACATTACTGAATCCAATTTCTAGTTGTGTGAGCTAGCACAGGCAGGACGCAGGAACAACCACAAAAAGGCAGATGAAATGCAAAGATTAAATTTATTTTTGTTACCTTGCCGACTGGGGGATGCCCAAAGCAGCAGCCAGGCAGGGATGCAGGCACTGTGGAGCTTGGTCCCTGCTACAGGATCACTGAACCTGCTGTTTTCACCTGGATATCAGGGATTCACACAGGTGTAGTTTACCACTGTCCCTTGATCTTTCCCACAGCAGGGCAGGAACCTCAAGCGAGTTCGATAGGATCCCTGTAAGTCTATCACAGGCCTATGTTATCTAAACGCAGATGTTCTACTTGTCCAACACACAAGACTAAACAACAATTGGTATGATATATGTGTTTTTCTACAACCCAGCTGCAGGTCACTTGAGCATGTTTACAATCCTCCTCACCAATCTTCTGTTATTTTCCCACACTAGTAATAAATATTTTCCAAGTGAGGGAGGAATGGAAAAAATACAGAGGAAGATTGAGACTATCTGCCTGGCAGTTGGAGCGACAAAATCCCACATAGAATGTCAGCACAGTATTCCTCATTTTGAACAAACTTGACTATATTCAATAGAAATGTTAAAAAACATTCATCAATCATTTCTTGCTTGTGTAAAGGACCCTTCATGAAGTCCAGCCTGTGCACAGTGTTTATTTGCTACAGTTTAATTGTCTTCAATAGCCATGAAAACATATGATTAAAAAGTCCCACTGTGGTTGGACACTTTATTACATTATTTTCCAGTGTGTATTTCTGACCTGATTGTGCTCCGTGATACTTCTGTACCGCAGAAATGAACTTAACATCTTCCAGAGGAGTTGCACCACTGGGGATGGATGCAGATTCAAGCTTATTGCATTCAGAAAGCTTAAAAACAGAATTTCCCTGATTTTTTTCATGAAAGTTTTAACTTAATAAACAGCTCTGTTAAGTAATGCTTCTTATCACTAAAATTGGCTGAATCTGAACCTAGATGATTACTTCTAATAAATTGTAGTGGTCCTGAATATGATCCTGCCTTCATGGGCAGGATTCTGTTAAATCAGTGGAGGGATCATTGCAGTATAACTATGAGTAGGACTAAAAATGCCTGCCTCTTCCCCAGCACTCCCCGTGCTCCCAGGAAGAGCACTGCCCATTAGGAGAATGTGTTTTGTTCTGGCAGTTTGTGCAATACTTCATACAAATGATACAGCTGTGAAGTACAGAATAAAAACCAACAGCAGTGGGAGGCATACAAATAGGCAGAGGAGAAAAAATGTGGAGGTGAGACCCAAAAGCAAATGAGAGGAAAGGAGAGAGCCTGTGTGATGGTGGGCTGGACGATGAAGGGCAGGGCGGCACAAGTAAGACGAGGAGAAAATAACTGCTGATAGGTACCCCACCTGTGAGTCTCAGCAAAACCAGCCCACTGCCAGGATTAATAAAAAGTGGGTGTGGAGGCAGTTTTGAATTTCCAGGAATTGCAGGGAGGGGAGATGGTTGGGTTTGGGAGTTTTTTCTCTTGGCCCTGTTGCATGCAGAACACTCTCAACTCAGGGAATTTTTACTTAATTTATTGCCAGCTAGCACCAGCTTCTGACCACTGATTCAGCTATTGGGGAAAAAAAAAAAAGAGAGAATGTAATTAAACAAACGCTTCAGGAAATGCCTTTCCTTGGCTTTGGCCAAACACCTCTCCTGCCCCCATCCTAGTCCCCCGTTGCGCTGTGGGCCATGCTTAGTCGGGGAGGTGGTGGTGGGTGCCTGACACCTGCTCGCTGCTGCTCTTCCCTTCTCACTCCTTCCCCTCAGGTTTGCCGGGGCTGCATGTTGCCAGCAGCAGCTTCCGTGACATCCCCAACTGTAACAGAGGCCTTAAACACCTTTTTCTTCTGGTAAATTCATGGTTTCGTATGGTACTGCAAAAACAGCCAGGCAGGCTGTTCGTAAAATTGTTGATACCACTCATCATGTACATATATATATGAAAAAAAATTTAAAAAGAAAATGTTGCTTTTAAAAATTTTTAAACTGAAAAATTCTGAAAGGCTACAAATTACATCCAAAACAAATCCAGGTGTAATTGCATGTTTCCTCCTCTAAATACCCTCTTCTCTCTTCCATCAGGTACAACTCCTCTGTCGGCTAAGAGCAGACATCAGCCTATTGATGATGGTGTAGAGACTGCCTCTTGCTAAACCTTTCTGCAATGTATGGCTTAATGAGGAACAAGCCAAAATCAAGGCAAAATATTTCCAGGTACTCTACCTCTGTTAGAGCACTCGTCATTTAAATACAGCATTACAAAAAATAATGCAATCAAGTGGTAGCTAAGTTTATTTTTGTCCCCAGAAGTCTAAGTTTTTTTCTTGAAAAATAAAGTTCTTCTTGCTTGACTGGCTTTCTTATACCTTTGCAAATCGTGTACTACAGAAAACGTTAGCTGTGATACCACTCTGTGAGGGTGGTGATTGGTTACGAAAATGCCTTGCCTTCTTAAGTGATCTTAATCTAAAGACCTAGAGGCACAAAGATTTTGCTTTCTGTTGCTTTACTTGCAGAGACTCAGGTGAAGGACAATCTCAGAAATCGGTTTGCCATTAATACTAAAACTGTATATATTTTTTTCTTGCTAAGTTGGCATCTCAGTGCCACAATGTGTAGATTTAAACAAAATTTCCTGGAACTCTTCCTCAATGTCAGGATTTTTCAAGATGTCACTGAAGATTTGTCTACATCAGTGCTGAGGTGCTTTAGCGCTGGGCCCTCCCTTTGTGTATGTTGAATTGTGGGGCAAAATGTCTCTCTGATAAATTTCCACAGTTGTTTCAGCGCTTTCTAGCTTGTAGTTTTCAAGACCCATAGGGATGCACTGCAATATTCCTCTTTCTGTTTTGAGTCTGGAACATAATATTGCTTACCAAGATTCATGGGCCAGGGGCTGAGGGATGACAAAAGGACGTTGTCAAAACTTGCCGTCCCAAAGTGCTAAAATAGGAGCCATTTCAAACTTCTCATTAAATTCAATGGGGCCAGGATTTTACCCTTATCTGGATGCCATGGGATTTCTCCTTTCTACTCTTTTTTATCCTTTCTACTCTTTTTCTATCCTTTCTACTTTTCCCATGTAAAAAGGTAGTCATTAGGTTACTACTTTTTGGAAGCAATGTCATGACAAATTTCATTGTGTGAATGGACAGAAAGAACCTTAAAACACTTGTGAGCACTCAAAAGGTCTCATTTGATTATTCTTTTCCAGTTCTAATACATCAGCACAGTGTTATATTAAAACTAATGTTTATATCTTTTTCTAATTTCACTTTTCATTGAGTATTTTCTAAAGCATGAACAGTGTCTGTTCATAGAAGGTAGAGCGGACCCTGAACTCCAAGACTAAGTAACACAGTGTTTTGATACGGTGTGAGCCTTGTCTGAATTACTACAGTTTGGACCCATCTCTGCTGTGCGTAAGAAAAATAGTTTTGGAACACATGCTTCATATGTCCTAAAATGTGGACTGGTGGTCTTTCAAAGTAATAGGCACTGTATTCCACTGTAGAGTGCATTTGCATGTTAAAAGCAAAATAAAAATATGAAAATGTCCTCACAATATCTATCCAAGGTAAATAAAGTATCCTCTTTTTTCATAGATGGAAATACTGAAGTAGAAACTCAAAGGATTTGACCCAAGTTACAGAGGATAAGCATGCCAGTATTTATGAGTGTTTCTCAAACATAGGAAAACTTTACCCTGAAAAGGCCAGTATGTCTGTGAGTGATACATTGGGTATCTTCAGGAAGAGCTTCCGTCTTCAGCAAAAGACTGAGGTAAGCTACTCTTCCCAGGGAGCTCAAGATCTTCATTACAACTGATCTTACTACACTTTCACTATAGTTCACTGCCGCTTGTGTACCGAAGGATCCTCTTGCTGGTGTCAAGCCCAACTGTAATGAATGGACTGTAGGATCAGTGTATAAAGCTGCAGATGGCTCCTATAAACCCTCTCACTTATCCTCTGTTCCTGACAATGCATAAATCGCTAGCTCCATCTGCCTGCTATTTCTTTCAGCATCTTGGGCATTATAACTCATTAGCAGGTGGCAGGGAATCTCATCCCAAACTGCAAGGGTTTTGCCAAAAAGCACAAGACACTGAACTTTAACCTTCAGGAAAACCCATGCCTCAGCATTTTGCTGATGACTCCATTGCAGGAAGAAACACCTGCTTTATTTTGTACTCTTGTCAAGGTAGAAAACAGGCTATTTGAAAGCTTGGGTGTCACACAGAAAATTGTCATTCCCTATTTTTCTGAGCTTTACAGTGAGAGGGAGTGATGACGAGTTCATATCCTGACAGATTTCACCGTCATTCCGTTTGGCCTGGAGTCACTTGCAGTCACCCCTGTGCTTGCCTGCTTACTATAAATAACATACTGTCAGAAAAAAAGAATTCACAGCTTCTTACTCTGTTGCTGGCAATAGGAAGCTATTTTCATGCTGCTTGTTCAGTATTTTGGGCTTTGGCTTGGATTTCTACAATCATAAATGACAGTAAATGCAGACTGGTTGTGCTACACGTTGAATTTGTTCAAGGAAATTTTTACTTGGAGGGAAGGTGCAAGACACCAGGTGAAGGAAGTACCTAAAATTGTCTCAGCTGCAGAGAGCGAGGACTATGGGATGATGCAGTCTGAAAGAGAAAAGGCTATAGGAAAAAAATAGGGTGAAAGAAATCCTTAGTGTTTGGGAGAAAAAAAGCTTGGGGGTGAGGAAAAGATGTCCATAGATGGAGCAAGGCTAAGCTGAGCGGCTGTGAGAGACAGTGACTCTAACTTGCTGATTTGGTAAGGGTAGGCTCAGGTCAGAATTCTCATTGCTACTGATGGATGCAGGTTTTTCCTAATTAAAAAGCTTTACAAATGTTTAATGACAGTGACCTTTTGAACATGATTTGAAAACTGAATGAATGTTTCCAGTGTCTGAATGGACTAGTTATTACTAGCATATGTTACCTTTAAAAATATCCCTGTTTTGATCTCTGAAGGCATCTATTGTTTACTTACTCTTGCTGCCTGTTTGCTTATCCCCTGGGCAGGTACCTTCTCTTCGCTGTGTCAGGCAGGAGTCCTGATCCAAAAGAGTAACCGTACTGGGCGAAGACTGCATCTTGCCACACGCACACAGTGAAACTAATCAGCACAAACACCCTTCTCTTGGTCATTTCCTCGCTCTTACTGCATCTCTCAAACACTGATGTTCTTCTAATGCCAGTTTTTGGGGATCTGTGGCCCTGCATGCATAAACCTGAGTGGTGCTGAGATTCCCAGGTGTCTCAAGGAACAAGAGGTATCAAACAGCTTTCAAACAAGGATAAGCTTACAGTCATTTCAGTCACAGGCCTATGAGAAAAAAATGCATTTTTCTCTAACCTTGGTTGCCGGAGTGATGGAACTGATATTGTTGGATTCCCTAGATGTATTTTTTGCTATTTTGATCAAGCACTATCCAGTGAGATATTTCAAGTCTTATCCATGCACAGAATTCAATAACATTTTTAGAAATTGTTTAATTATACTAGTGCAGGCCAATGTGTAGGTAGCCCTAAGTTGTTTTATGTTGATTTTTCTCAAGCTGATTATCCAAACAAATAACTGATAAAATAATGTGGGTGTCTGTGTAGGGGTGTTACATTAGATAAACCGATTTAAGTCATAATTTAGCTGAAGTAATAGACGTGTGTCTGCAGGCAAGATTGTAGTGTGTATTTTCTATCCTCACTCTTTGTTATTCAAACATCATAAGAATTAGCTGTTCTAATTCTTCCAGCTTTTTTATATTGACATCTTTCCTGCATCTCCTTGTAATGCAGTAGCATCTCATAACTAGATATATGCAATTTAAATTATTTGCAATGTCACTTTCTGACACTCCCTGAGAAAATCTATGATGTTCTTGTTTAGCCTACCTTATGCACACCAAAGGACTGATTTTGGTGAAAACAATATTTTTCTAGCATTTTTTTTCAACTCTGTATATGGCTTTAGATCAGAAGAACCCATTTCCATTAGAACACAAAGCATCAAAAGATTCCAGCATTATATTCCTTTCTAGTTGTATGATGAAAGGAAATTATAATCTACAGCGGTGGGAACAAGCTTATAACAAGAAAAATGTCCTGCCTCATGCCCAACACATTTTAGTCAGGCTGAAGCTTATGGTAACTGCTGGACTGCTGCAAATGCGTGGAACAGAAATCGGTGGAGGCACATCTCACAACTACAACTCCAGGCTGTAGCTTGGTAATAAAATCTCTCAGAGCCCTCGTTCCCTGTCAGCTCGTACTTGACTTTCTTTATGTAGAAAATTCCCTGGGAACTCTATGATCTGCCAAAGGTAGATTAGTCAGTCTTTGGATACACTGCAGAATGCATCTTTTTCTTTCATTTTCCCCCGACTGTTCAGGAAGGAACAAGCTGTGGGCTGGATGCATTTTCACTTTTTCATAGAAAGGATTTTGGATTGTTAGACAAAGGTATTTTTACATGATTTCGTATTATTGTTCTAGGTATAAGATGCACTGAATGCAGACCAAACCCTACTGTTTTGTTTTATGTGCTTGAAGAGATAAATAATATATGAAATCAAAGATATTTTTGCTACCTTCATGGATTTTTATGTGCTCCTTTTTGTTTTACTGTTTCATAATGCAGACAGCTGTATATTAGGCCATAAATCATCCTGTTTCTTTTGATGGTGTTACTGCAGACACCCAAAGCAGAATAACGGTGTTCAAAATATAGGTCACTTTGCTTTTGGTTTCCTTTCTTTACACATAGTAGAAAGAATAAAATAATATTTTTTAAACCTCTGACTTGCAGAGTTTTGGAAGAGTTGGACTCTTAGATAGTATGTCATTATAAACAGTGTTTAAAAACTGAGAGTCTAAATAGATGTATGTCAGATTTTGGGGTTAATTTTTGAGCCTAAGTGGTGAAACTGAGGGATAATGGGGGAAAAAAATTCTCTGTCTGCCTGGCTTCCTACTGGTTTTTGTTGTGCTGCATGATAGCACAAAAGCTAGGGTTAGCTGGAAGAGAAAATACCAACAGGACTTACATGGGTAAAAGGGTGTGTACAGTTGCAATAAATGTCTGTGATACAGCCAAGCTCCGAGGGACCCAAGCAGACCCATCCAAAAATGCATTCCTGGTATCTTTGCTCTTGCGCTGCTGTAGAGTCAGGTGCTCCTGGAGAAGTTGGAGAAGGCCATCACCATTGCTCCGGCTCCTGCCATGCATCCATCAAACCCCTGGCAGTTGGAGCCAGGATGCATGAACGAGTTTGTAGGCATGTACATGTGCTTGCATGTAAAAACCCCTGTTGTGTGTTTAACGTAGGATGTAAACACCACGTGCTAGGGACGGCAAATACGCCGGCCTTCTGTTTTCTTCAATAAAGGTGTGTAATTTAATGCATTAATGTAGACAGGGGGGTCACTGTAATGTGTTCTTTCTTCAGATAACCTAAACTATGTTGAAACAGATACCAGGCTGGCAGGACAGACCAAGAGAAACTGTTACCGTGCTTTAAATACGTAATGGGCACATGCTCTATACTGGGTTGGGGTCTTGAAGAAAGCTGGCTGTGAAAAGGGTCCCAAACAGCTGGATTCTGGGCGAGATATCTTATTTCCCAAAAGCGGTCGGAGCACGTTAGTCTTCCACAGCATTCCTTTCGCTGCAAGGGGCAGGTAGTGCGTGGGTCGGCACTGCATTTGCTGTGTGCTTTAAGAAGAATTGGTGGGCAAACCTTGTAGCAGGTAATGGAGTGCAGGGGCTTCTCTTTGTTTTCATGCTTAGATGGCCTCTAAAGTATGAAACGTATCTGCTGTGACAAGTGCTTTTCTCAAGCAGCTCAGTCCACCTGCAATACTGACCAGGATTTGAAGAGCTGACTCAAGCCGTTTCTGTTCCCAGACACAGGCACAGGTAGGATTGTTGGTCTTGCTTCCTAGGAGTAACCTAGCACGAAACTGCAAAGTGGTGAGTAAAGAGCTGTCCTGGGTTGGAGTGCCACTGTTGGGTTAATTTGCTTAGATTCTGTTCTAGTCAGCCTGAAAAGACTGCTTTTCAGAAACATACTAGATCAAGTCACCTTATACCTCAAGAAGTAATAAAAATATGCTGAAATAAGCTTTTTTCCTCCACATGAAGCTTCTAGTTACTATGAATGAAGTGAGGCTGTGTTCGCCTCACTGTGAAACAGCAGTGGGAGTTAAAGAATAGAGCAAACATCCAAGATATCGGCGTGTGTGCACACAAAATGACTTAGCCAAATCATTGTGCACACAGGATAATTAAACCATCTTAAACTTCAAACAAAATAATTAAAAAAAAAAAATAAGTACTGAAACAAAAGCAAGACATGAGGTACAGAAAGATGAATAGTTAGAGCTGCAGGAACCAGAGCAGATTTTCTTCTCTCCAGCAGATGGTAGGATTTTCTCAGCTACAAACAGGCAACAGCAAGAAGAATCACTCGAAACCTAATCTCTAAAGAAGCAATCTCCAGCCTTTTTTGACTTCCAGACTCCTAAAAAATCTGGTGGAGTTAGTTCAGAAGATAACAAAAGCTGCTGGAAGAGAATTGGAAGTTATCTGGTAGGACTGGTAGCAGTAGTCCACGTAGCTCAGGTTTAAACTACAGCTGAATTGTCATTGCTTGTCCATAATAGGTATGAAAGCCCACAGACAGTGGTTTTCCACATTGCATTGACATGCAGTTTAGGGAGATCAGTTAAGAAAATGTGCCGAGCAGAAGGATATTTCAGCTTTTGAGTCTGAACTTTTCCAATGATCTGAACCCTTCTGGGTGCGACACCATCTGTAATTTCCATTTTGTAGTTGAAATTGTTGATTGAGGGTTTAGAAACTTCGTAGAATCATAGAATAGCCCAGGTTGGAAGGGTTTTCTGAGCCACTGGGAACAGCAACTAGTTATCAGGTACTCATGTAACTTGTGCCAAAGTTGTCTATTTCTGTGTTGCTTGATTTTTATGATAAATAAAAAAGCTGTTTTTTCAGCTACAGAAATACTGGGTCAAGTACTTTTTTTTTCAGGGTCCAGTTCTTGCACCTTTCTTATATGGTGTCCTATTCTGCAAGTCAAGCCATTAGAACTGATGGGATAACTCAGCAAGCACAGCGCTGTCCCCTGCTCTCCTGCCAGCTTCTGTCTCGTCCTCAAATTGCAGCCCAGCTGTGAAACCCTGCAATGAAAGGTAGTGCTTCTGTCTGTGTTCTCTTAACACAAGCAGAATTTAAAGTAGATGGAGGTTCAAGAACTTTTCCCTTCCTCTTCATGAAGGCAGTAGGAGAGGATTGAATGCAGTGTGGCTCTGCATGAATTCATGCATTCTTTTCAAAATCAAGGTCAGTGGAACAGAGAGAAAGGCACTTAAAAAAATCAGCTCTCAGGTTTTTCTTGTTCTTCTAATGAGCCAGATTAGAAAAAGATAAGAAAGTACTAATTCAACTCTATAGATTGTAGGTTTTATTTATGCTCTTTGGTTTCTGAGTGAACCTTACTGTGTATCTTTTGTGCAGGTTTAGAATTTGTGGATTAGCAGAATTCAGGGTTTGCCATAATACTTCCCTGTATTAGCAACTTCTGAATAGATAGTATTCAACAATCTGTCACGGATATTGTTTCCAAGGTGGTCAAGTTGCTCCTTCGGCCGTAGTAAGGTAAGAGGCCCTGAATAATTTTACTGCTGCTTTTACTGTGATCGTTTGCAGCCATCTGCAGTCCCTGGAGCATCACGGATGTCCCCAGAGCTTCTAAACCTATTTTCCATCTGTTGCCTTCTCACCTGCAGCAGCACTAATATGCCCCAGAAGATTTTGCTGCTTTCACTGACAGCAAGAGCAACATTTGGAGCCTTCTGCCATGTGCTGGTGGTGCTGGGAGCTGGCTAGCAGGAATTAACAGCTTCAGAACCCTGCAGATTAAGGTTAGACTCAGAGTTAGGCTGTGGTCGAAGCCATCTACTTGTCCTGGGAAATGAGACACTCACATGTAATCTTAAGGGTGCTACCAGGACCTGACACCAGCGTGTTCAGAGCTGTTAATATGATTCCCCTCACCATGTGTAGCTGGGCAGAGGGCAGAGCCTTGATTCCATTTTAATCTACTTGCTGGTCAGATCAGCTGACCCAGCAAATAAAAAGCAATTTACTGCTGTGCAACCTGGGAATAAGGAGAAGGAGGAAGGGTGAAAGTGAATTTGCCATGTCTTTTGGGCATAACTATCTGCAAGATGGGCAGCTATCCTCTCCGTTGCTCGGACCTGAAGCTGCAAGAACAGTTGAGCTCTCTGCAAGGTGCAGGGAGAGTGGAGAATTGAGGGGGGTAGATTGTGGTGCTGGGGGGGGTATGGACTAAGATTGGAGACATGAAGAAGCTTTCAGAACTAGCAGAGCGAGTGACTTGGGAATAATACCCCCAAAAAAGAAATAATTTCTATTGATTTAGTAATCTTTCCTCAGGCCTGGGACACAGTCTTAGAATTTATTAATCTTTCAGCTATGGGTGCACTTTGGTAGTTTATGGTTTCCATAAAGGCACTCCTTTTCTCAGTGCTTCACCTTGTGAGTTCCATACTGGCCGTATGGTGGGACACTGGAGGATGTTGCCATACTTCCTTTTCACATGTGCTCCTCTGTCACAGTGGGAGTCACATATCCAGGTTCCATAGGGAAATCGTTGGTGACGCACAGAAAGCAACATTCTGTTCATTCTTATTTTTCCCCAGGTACTAAGGTGCATCAATAAACAGCCAAACAGTTATTTCCTAATGTTACTTTTCTCTGTAAATGACTGCAGGAGTTGGGATGATATGGGATTGCATTGAAGTGATGGGATGGCATCAGGAACCACGTCTCTGTGGAGGAGAGAGATGCTTTATGAGCAAGTCTGAGAGGCTGATAAATGCTAGGAAAGAAAGAGGGATAAATGGGGAGGGAAACACCCTTCCCGAGTTTCAGAAGCCAAAAAGATGAAAAAAGAAGAGTAGAGTAGAGCAGAGCAAAACTCTTAACAGAGCAGAGCTGAAGGTGGTGTGATAGGGATGTATTACGACTCTTGTGCTGTACTGACACAGCAGTGAATGTTGCCATCCCAATTTGATTCAGTATCACTTTGGGTAATAATCTGGCCTTTCACAGTGATCTCAAGAGAATCCTTTGGCTAACGCAAACATCCAGGTTAGCATGAAGAGACCCTTGCATTTGGCTGAACTTAGGAAGAGCAGCTACCAGTGCCAGGAAGGCATGGAGAGTTTGCTGCTGCCAGCTTGCTGGTCACGCAGAAGTTCCCCATCCTGGCAGCCTCACTTGACTCCATGGCATGAACGAGTGCTGCTCCATACTTGGTCCGTCTCTGCTTCTCCTGGTGAATGTGGCAAGGCTTTCTGCAATGTTGTGAGAGACAGTCTGAGGGTGAAGACAGTAGAGAGATGATCCAGTCTCGGAAAGCTTCCTGGCCTTCCTGTGAAAAAGATTGTTCTCTCTGTCTGCATGACTCAGCTGGAGACAGTATAGAGCTGCAGTATATACCAGCTTACATTAAGTAGGCTGGCACCAGCCTCGAGAAAGTCGTGTGTGTCAGCCAGGGACCGACAACGCAGGAAGAGCATTTGGTGTGACCACCTTGGGGCACAGGAACCAGTTTTATGCTGCCTGAAGAACTGGGGAAGTCAGTATATTCCTTTGTTGTCTAAGCAGCACAAAAATTTGAACAATTCCAACAGTACTTCAGAAATCAGCAAGATAAATTTCTGAGAACAAGAATAATGTAAAATATAGTTTTGGTCCATAAGAAAAAAAGTTCGCTACTGCCTTCCTGCTTTGGAAGTTGATATTTGGCAGGGGAATGCCCTCATGTCAGAAATTTGCTATTTTCTTGTCTCCTGACAATAGATAATTTTTTAAAAGGTTATAAATTGCTGTGGTAGCTCAGTTAATGTGCACTCCATAAAGATTTGTCAGAGTTTGATACCTATTTTCCCAGGAAATCTGATCTGCAGTAAGCACCTCTGTTGCCCAAGCCGAGAGGTAGGGACACAGAGCCCTGCAGCAGCTGCTTCTGGCTGATGCAGACTTTGTGGTACTTGACAAAACAGCTGCAAGAGCAAAAAGCCTGGCTTGGGGATATTTTCAGTGCTCCTTCTCCTGCAGCAGTCTTGGCAGCAAGGGGACAAGAACTGGAATACAGCGAGGAGTGATGGGGAGGTGGCGGAGAGTGGTGAAAAGGGACGAGGTGCCTAGAAAGAAGAGTGGAGCAGGGAGTTGTTGGAAGAGGACAAACACTGGGACCTGTATAATGCTGGATAAGGATAAGGGATTTGACTGTTTCGGGTACTTTGAGAAAAGAGTCTGGAATGCAAGAAAAATGAGGTTCTCCTTAGGAGAAGAAACCACATTGTGACACTATGAAAGACCAATGATCACTTTCCAAATAGAGTGGAAGCAGAAGTCACAATAATGAGCTAGTAATGGGAATTAGAAAGTAGAGGAGACAAGAAACAGAAGAGGGAGTAGCAAGAAACTAGAGCTGCCAAGTTGTTGCTCGAAACATCTGGATACTGAGGGGGCAGAGGGAAGAGAAAGTAATTTTAAATACGAGGCTGATGATGGATAAACAAAATAAACATGAAGATGACAAGAGCTGTCATGAAGTTTTACAGACCAGCTTTAAAACCAGAAACAGCAACTTCCTACACATCTACAAGACTGTACCACATACGTATCTTCTCTTATACAACCGTTCTTTCCAGAAGAATTTGTCCTCCAGCTTCCTACGCTAATTGTTGTTGTAGGACAGTTATGCCTATGATTTCTTTTATAGTGTTGGAAATGTGGAGGCACCAGTAATGGTCAGTCATCAATAAAATCATCAAAATTCTCCCTTCACTTCAGAGCACTCCAGGCATGATAAATAAAGAAAGGAAGTCAATTAACAGGACACTGGTAGCTTCGTTACTGTTTCTCTGTAGAGCTCTTGCAGAAAGACTGAACAAAATTAACCTCAGAAATGCAAGAGGAGAATGAAAGGGGAAGAAGAAAGAGAGAAGTGAAAATGGACTCTTTAGCAAATAACTATCTGATTAGGGACTCACTATCTTGTATTGTAAGTTAGACCAAAAGAAAATTCGTCCTTGCTGCCCATCCCTTGACTTCACTGAACAAAGAGCAGTACTGAATAAAGCCTGGGCAATCTCAAATGTATGTTTCCTTCGTAGTGAGCATTTAAGTGAATTGTGCCTATGTAGAAGAAAAGTGGAAGAGAAATGAGATTCTGTTTCTAGTTTTGCCACTGACTTGCCAAAACGGTACTGTTTATAGGCTTAACTTCTGTGTAGGATTGCCTTTCTCATCCCTGCTGCGCAGAAGCCAGCACAGACTTTGTTCTTTGTGCCAAGCCCAACTCTTTGGCCAAAGATGAGTGCTTCAGGACTCGAGGAGCACAACATTGCCTGGCACTGAGGGGAACAGAGATGGACAGAGCTCTCCATACAGCCCAAGGTCAAGAGTGAGGTTTCCAAAGTAGTCGTGTTCCTGTTGTGAAAAGATATCAGAGTACAGCATCTTTTTTCTGCAGCCATTGGGTTTTTTGTTTGCTGCTAATAAAAGGCCTCTGTGAGAAACCACAAATGGACACAGAGCTCCACCACACCTCTCAATGCAATCAGGAACTTGGAGGAGTCCTTTTCGCTGCTGCTTCTATGCTTCGTCTTTACAAAGCTTGTTTCAGAGGAATACCGTATGGTCTCATTTATTAATGACTCTGAAGCTCTTTTATCTTTGGAGGAAAGGCTTTACAATGACAACTATAATGCTGCAATCCTATATTAATCTCTGGATGTCCAGTACAGATGGGAGTAGAATTTGCGTGCATTATCCAGTTTAATAAAGAGCAATGTAGTGTTCTCAGCAGATCCCTGAATGACCTTTCTAGGCTTTAACAAATGATATATCCAGGTTTGTTATGCTTAAGCAGCACCATCTTTTACTAATATTTTCTCCATGACTGGAAGCCAAAGACCAAGTTACTCAAGCAGAGGAAGTTGTATCTGTTTAATATTCCTAGTCCGGCCCTGTCTAGCCCCCCACCCTGTAATCAAAATCTCATTTCAGATTGTAGAACTATATGAAAATGCTTTCCCTTTTTTATTTTTTTAAAGTGCTTATTTGTTTGGGTTTTATTACAACCATATATTTTCACTTGGCACTAAATGTTTTGCATCAATTACAGCATCTACCGTGGATCTAACACCACAGAAACCAGTTTAAATCATCAGGACCCACTGGATGATGTTGTTTTGCTACTCTCTGAATAGAGAGGGTGACTTTGGTCTCTTTTCAAATCTACATATGCAAATTCACTTACATACCAGCATAGGTTTCTGAGGAGTAGGCAAAAGGTAATACATTGGAAAAGTAAGCAAGAGGCATGCATGCCTGAAAAGAACAATTATTTCTAAATTAGCAGCAATTGTCTGCAAGGAGAAGTCAGCAAAGAAAGGCCACGTCTCTCAGAAGGACACCTCCATAGGGCACAGGTTTGGGTGGGTGATAACCAGACCAATAAACAAATGTGACACTGATGGATAGCTGCTACCCTGCTGACACAGGTAAAGAGGGGTATCATGTATGTTCATTCACTTACATGACTAAAATTGAGATGCACAAGAGAGTGTAATGTAAGTGCAGAAAATCAAGGAAGGACTGAATTATGGTCTACAACTGTCTCTCTCTCAGCAGCTTTTAACCTTTTCTGAATTTTTGGCATTTCCATAGACAAACCAAGGTTTTAAAGATGGAAAGTCAAATTAGAAGACACTTCAAATTGTAGTCTAACAAAAGGACCTGTACTTTTCATTCTTTTTGTTGCCTTATATTTGTGATTCTTACTTCGTGGGGGGAGGTTATCGCCTCCCATTCTCTCACTGTGATGCAGAGTTAATTTTTTGAGCCCTGCAGTCACCAAATGCGTGTTTGAACTGCCTAAAGCAGAGCAAGGGAAGCAGGTCCCTCAGCTTGCCCTCTCTCCGCTGTGTGCCGGGGAAAGAGACTGACTACCGTGCATACTGAAGGGAGCCCGAGAATGCTCAGGGTGATGTAATGAAGATGTTTGAAGATGTTTTGAAGATGTTTGAAGAAGAGGGCACGTTTGGGTCAGAACTGCTGGGGAGGGAAATATTCACGGAAAGTGTGTAAGAAGCCGTCAGGCAGTGGGACACTGCCTCTGGCAAGGACAAACCAATTAGGAGCATGTCTGTAATTGGCACCAGTAAAATTGCAGTGCTTGAAAGTACGGATAGTCAGACCAGCTACTGGAGCAAGTTCATGCTAATAATTTGACCGTTTCAGCTCATTAAGAAGCAAAACACAAGGCGTAGAAGAGCTGAGATGTTGAATAAGACTGCTCATTACTCCAGTCAGTTCAAGCAGGGTGAGGACCTGGAATGTATTCCACAAGAGTGACAAAGAAAAAGGAACGAGCACGAGAGCAGATGTGCTAGGCTCTTGCCTCCCTCATAAGTGCAATATATATATATTCACACAAAGAAAAGGAAATGTAGGAAGTAGAACAGACTGGGAAGGTCTGAGATGATTCTTTGTTCTCAGGTGGGCAAGACTTTCCATCAGTAATTGCTATATATTAAAGAGGGCCTTGGTGCAGCGTTACATTTGGCAGATGGCCAAAGGGCATGAAAATTGCTCCTGATACCCCAGTAACTAAGCGGCATGTCATCTTTGATGTACTCCTTCTTACTGATTTGGATCCACAAAATTTTATTGCTGGAGCCAGATCCTCAAATCCATACCCAGAAGTTAGGAACCTCTTCTCTCTGTGCGGTGCATCAGAAATGGGATGAGAACAAGTCTGTGTGCAGATAAGATGGGCTGAGGGAAACATAGCGGCAAAGCAGGCATGCTGCAGCAGGTGTTCCTGAATCCCAGCTCTCTCCTCATGCCAGGACGGACTCCCTTTTCTCTTAGGCACCTAGCGTGACTTTTGAGTACCCTCCTTCCCCGCTCTGCCTTTTAGAGGGGCACAGAAGGAAATTCAACATTTTGGTGACAAGGAAGAGTTTGCCCATAGCCTAGTGAGGAGAGAAAGGCAGGGTGGGAAACGGGTTCCCACCCTTGTTCCCAGTCAAGTCAAGTCCTCCTTTCCCTGGGCTGCAGGTTCAGGTTGCCTCTTGCTCTCTGGTTCCCTCCCCTTGGAAATATTCATCTTTGCTGCATGCTGGTTCAGCTTTAACAGGCAGACTGAAGTATCCTTTTTTTTCTTATCTTCTTTGCTGTCAGTGTCCTGGTAGACTGGTATGTGAACACTGCTAGAGAAGGGCTATTTACTCTGGACAACTTGTCCAAAACAGGGACTTGAGTCAAGTTGCATGTGTCCTACTCTGCAACCCCAGCAGGTAAATTGCAGAAACCACTTCTCTAGAAATGCCCTAAACATTTTGGAAGCTGACCTCGCTTTAGCAAAACTTCTGATGACTTTAGTGCACCACCCTGTACAAAGATACAACTCCTATTTAAATCAGTTTTCTTTGAAGAGTATGTCTTTGGAATTCTAATAAAAAAATAAAGAATTTTTTTAAAACTTGCTAGCTGGAACGGTTGAAATACCACTACAAAACAGAAAAATAATATAACTAAGCTTTAATAAAGTCATTGAAATGCAACCATCACCAAAATGTCACCTAATGGGTGAATCTGCCTGTATTAATGCACACTGTTGTTTTAATAACTAGCTCATGACATGTGCTCCACCTTCTGCTTGGAAGGAAACACTCCTTCTCTGTACAATTATTTCTTTATTTTAGCAGGACCCCGAGTAGTAAAATCAGCTGGACAATGTTTCATGAAGTAACCGCTTCTATAATCAGAGCTTTCTGTCCTGGTTGTAGAAACGGTATTTGTGAAATAACGGTTTAGTAAAGTGACAGGGGAAAAATGAAAGGCACCCGGTATGCAGAGAGGACAAAAAGAAGGGGCTAATATATTTTTACTTTGAGTCAAGTCTGTCAAGTTATAAGGTTTCCATTACCAATTTTTACTTTGTTCTCACTGCCCACAACATTTCTCAGCATGGCAAACAGTGGCAGACTTGGGCTTTTAATAATATGCACATTAAACCACAAGAGACCTTGGGAAAACTTTCTCAAATCCCAACCACCCTGGGCTAGAGCAGCAGAAGCTTTTGTTAGAATTACGCAGTCCTTTGGGATATGTAAGAATAGCGTCATTATGTGTAAAGAGTAGCCACTGTATTTATCATGGATGGTAAATTAATTCCTTTCCCACAGCTGCCATCTACAATAATGTCACTTTAGAAGGATTACATTAGTTTCCTGTCGCTTTTAACCAGCATCGTTTATGTTCGCTAGCCACAGAGGCCGTACAACAGGCACAGGCATGCCGAGCCTAAAGAAAAGGAGTTCTTGAAGGTCCTTGGGTTTCATCTCTTTCCGATTCCCTCAGCAGGCCTGACTGATAGTTTTCTTTCAGTTTCTCCGTGCAAGAAAGTGCGGTGGCTTGGCTTTGTAATCCCCGGTTCACACAGACCTCGCCTGCCGCAAGCAGTGCTCTGCTAACATGCTGGGACACCTTCGCCACCCAGGGAGGAGGACGTTTCTTCGTGCTTTGGCTGCGAGTGTCTTGGAGGCCTTGGGAATTAAAAGACCAGATCAGCAAGGCATAAATGACAGGGGAACTTCAGAGCAATTCAGGGAGCTCAGCCTTGCACAGACAAGAGTGAAGTTTGCTGCCCATGGCAGCCACACTTCTGAGCTCTTCTGCTACTCCTCCCTGATAGCAACGTCCTGTCATGTCAGGGTGACCCTTAGTAAAGTGATTATCGGCATCACTTCTTGCAGAGCGAGGATATTTTTGATGTCAAAGTTGAAAAGTTTGTTTTCCGCCACAACAGTATAGTCTTTCTATTATCCATCATGCGACAGGCTGTTCTCAGTTACAACTGTACCAGCGCTGCTTCTCTGCATCCCTTCCTGCCACCTGAAGGTGTAAAATACCAAGAGAAGGTTACACCAAGCTTTCACAATATTGCAGGCCACTGTGCTTAATTACGTGCAATTTAAAACCATTGGCCAATCCTATTTTGAATGGCAAATACTCCTTTCCTACTGAACAAAGAAACACCCAATTTAGTTTTGTTTTTCCTCTATCGTTCACGTAACCAATTCTTCCTTCCTAGTAGGTGAAAAGCAATTCTGGTCCTGCAGAAGTAGTTTATCAGCATTCACATATCCAGAAATACCTGGTAAAAGCAACACAGAGGAGGGAGATTTTCAGGAAGACTCTCTTTAACACAGAAAAAAAAGAGAGATTATCCTATGTGACTGGCAGGCAAGGTTTTGCATTATCAAGCCACCACCATTAATGTAAATGAATTGGCAGCTTTTCTACACAGGGGTGGTAAAATTGATGCAATATAATACCTAGAAACATTGATTCAAATAAACTGTTTTTAAAAAAAACATGCAAAAAATGGAGAACAATCCTTTCAGGGTGGCTTTACTGTTGCTTTCTCTTTTATACACATCTATAACAGTAAATTACCATAAAAGATTTTTAGTGGAAGCTGTATTTATTTTTTTTTTAGGCCAGTCATTCAGCATCTGCTGCCCTAATTGCACTAAGGTATAATTCCCCATCATAAAATGAGACTTTTCCTGCACACAGCTTGTATTTTTTCCTGCCTTTTATAACTCCAGCACTTACTACATGTTTGTCTTTTTGATAATTCTAATCAGAAATTAACAAATTAACAATTTCATAGTTAATAAACCCATTTTTTTTCCTTCCTTTTTTTTTTAAAAAGCAGAACCCTTTCCAGTCACTTTGGTTCATTAGACCACTTACCTGAGATTCATTTCACCAAGCATCTGTTGCTAAAAGAAGAGACAGTCTTGAAATGACAGGTAAAGACACACAAATGAGACCAACATGCAGAGTATTCAGAAAAGCTAGACACATTTGACACTGGCAGCCACTAACAAGACTGTCAAGTGCCTGTCAAATTTCAGATGCTTTTGTTGTGATGCTTTGTAATACCTATGAGCACTGCCAACAGATTGGTAAAAAAAACCCCAGGAACACACCCTTTCTAGGTCAAACCCAACTGTGAAGCTGAGTGCACTGTAATTATAGTGCACTAAATGAGTTACAGCTTGAGCTAATCACACCCCACTGAACTAAAAAGCTGTAATTACACAGGGAGATAACATGAGCTTGGCAGGATCTCCTACGGCTGGCTGTGAGGGAAGCTTCGGGTCCAGTTTGTTGGTCATTGCAAGCTGGGGCTCAGCTGGGCCAATTGGCAGTTCAACAGGTAAAATCAAGCTTGTGCTCAACAAAAAGCGAAACTTAATGGTATTTACCTAGCAAAGATGATGCAAAGAACAGTGCAGTTGCGTATTTACTTGAAATGAAGGATATTTATCAAACCAATCAACATGATACTAGTTTTGTGGCAGCATGATGCTGTTGTGTGAAGGGAGCTTGTATAATCTGTCAACGTAACGATACAAAGAATTCGGGCCTCTGCACTTTTCTAGTATTCCCTATGTTCATCTTCTGTTGAAACAGGAGTCTGGATGAGTTACTGGATTTAGGGCTTCACATTTAATTCCTGATTTCCTGAAAGTTTGAGTTTCGCTTTGTCTTTCTGGAAGGGTACAAAATACTATTTAGGTAACTTTAACTTTGTGCTGTCAAATATTTCATTATTGGTTAATTCTTAATAAATGGATGATTTTGTTTTATTTGTCATTCATCTTGGCCTGTGTTACAAGTAGAGCATTTGGCAGACAGGACATCCTCAGCACCATAGAAGTCCCTTGGAGAACAGGTAACAGAAGTAACTACATGAATCTTAAACAAAATGCCAGATCATCATATTTGTTAAGAACCTCATGGTAACCCTTTCTTCCTAAAGCAGCAGAGCTGTGATAAAGGCAAGCAAGAGTGGAGAAACTGAATTAATATTAAATAAATAGGAAGAGAAGACAAAGAGACTGGAGAAGGAAAAGTCATTAACGACATATTAGGTGCTAACCTAGCAGAGATGTCACACTGCATGAGGTGACTCCTGAGCCTCTGGCTGGAATATTTCTAAAGACAGCCTGGGATACAGCGGTCTTAATAGTGATGGCTCATAGTCTTGATCCACTCTTTTAACCGGTGGAGAGCTGAATTTAAACTTTGCATTCATTCACACAGTAGCCCATGCAAGTTGTTCTCCTACAACAGTATCTGCTCAAAACTCTCCTGTCTACCACAAATATCACTGCTGCTGTTCAACACAATCTGATAGCCCAGTCGACTAAAGCGCAGCTTTCAGTACAGTGCCTGCAGGCACTTCTTTTCACCGAGGGATGTTTCTGTGTCACGTTTCAGTTGCCCCCTCCAGCCCTTTGGCCGCTAGGTCTGTGCAAGAAAGTTTGCTCTAATTTTCTGGAAAACATCGCTTACAGAAAAGACCCAGATGTTCACTTGTGCCAAAGAGCAGAGGATAATGCGGGAACATTATCCTGCAGGAACAGAGGGATGAAAAGGGCTCCTTGGGCTTGTAAGAGGAGGCCTGGGTAACCTGCTCCCTACCAGGGGCCACACAAGCCCCCCAGCAGCAGAAAGAGAAGGTGCCGAAGGTGCTGTGGTGGGAAATCCCAGGAAAAAGCCCCTCAGGCAGAAAAGGGGCTTACGTGGGGTACGCAGCAGGGAGAGGGGTCTGCCTGAAGCCACATGTAGAAGTGGGGGAAGAGCATGAGAAGTTCTCTCAGAGTGGGTTTTTGCCAGGACGGACTTGGGCGAGGTGACCTTGTTTTGTGTGTTGTAACCTCTCTCATTCTCCTCCTTTCTCTTCTGCGAAGGGGTGAGATAGAGATTGCAGACGAGGCAGGGGGCCTGCAGGTGGTCACCAGGAGATCGCAAATTCTGATGCAGAAGGTGATGCTTCCTTTCTCTCGGTGTTGCAACTTGCACACTCAAAAAAACCACTAAGCTGGGTTTAAAACTGTGGCCTTGGCTTAACTCTTCTTAATCAGTGTTTATCTCCTCCTGAAAATCTCTGTGAGAACAGTATCTAGGGTCCTAGAGAACCAGATAAGGCTGGAGAAAGTCGCTGGTTTCTTAAACAAACTTGGACCCAGGAAGAAATGTGGGGAATGAGAGCAAGGGATGCGGGATTTTAACCGCTTTTCCCCAAGAAATGAAACAAGTGACCAGTGACAAAATGGATTGCTGAACTTCCTTAAATCTCACCCTATGGGAGCTGCAGGGCAGGTGGGATGAGCTGTCAAGCTTAGTTTTGCCAATAACTTGCAGAATGTTATTGCTCCTTCCGGAGTTGATATAATATCAACTGGAGAACTTTCTTGGGTGGATAAAAGCCAAGAAATGCTGACTGTGGCTGAGAATGCCGGCAGGCTGGGAAAGCCCTCTCCAGCTAGCTGCTGAGCTCCCTGCATGACCGCAGGTGAGACAATAAAGGAAGGAAAAGGCAAGGGTGATGGGGAATTAAGGAAGAGATGCCCAAGAGACTGATGCCAGCAGGAGTCTGACAGTGCTGTACGCCTCAGGAAAACTGTTTGCACACCTGGTCCGGCTGCTTGGAACAGAGACATGCCGGCAAAGGCATCTCTGCAAGTGAAATAGGTGGGAAAGCTGGGAGAAGAAAATAGCCCTCTCCAATTCACACACAGTTTTCCTTTCTTAAAGTATTAATTGGCTATTTTTGAAGCCAGTGGGTATTTTGCCCTCCCTCTGCTCCCCAGTCTCACTAGCTTCTTTGCTGTGCTCCCTCCTGCTGTCTGTCCTGACATGGGATGCAGGGGAGCAGCTCTTGCCAAGTGATTGACACACGGCTGTCAGCGGTGCTGGTTTAGCACAGCGGAAAAGCAGCCCTTGGGAAAAGTCTGTATGGGATGCAATAATAAAACAGTGCAGGGTAGCAGAAGGAAGGAAAGAATCAAGGCTACTGGACTCTCGTCTAGATTGGTTTTGATACCCACAGCAGCGAGCAAGCCTTCATTCCTGAGCCGGGTGGTGTGGCCTGGCTTGTGCCCATACCCTGCAAGGCTGGGGTTTGTGATCTGGGTGGGACAGGCTGCTCGTTCCTGCTAGGCACAACTGCCCACCGCTATCACGGTGCAATAGTCTGCCATAGCCCTTTGCTCTTTCTTGCCCTTGGCCTCTTGAGCAGATGCTGCGCCCGTGTCTGGCCTGACTTGTGCCCATCACGCCGTCAGAGCAGCACATGCTGTCGAGGGAACAAGCCGAATGCCACGGTCAGTGACCGCTCAGCTGCCGCTACAGTTCATGCTGTTGCTTGATAGTGATGATATTGAGGCTGCCACAGCCCGTTTGTATCCCTTGAGGTGGAGGCAGATGGATCTGTGCTGGGTACCAACCACCCTGAGGGATGGATGGAGTTGCTTAATACACAGGGAAAGCATGAGATGTTTGCACCACTCTCATTCTCCAGATTTAAGCCATAACCCAGGCTCTCTTGTCAAGAGGAGGGTTTGGGACTGGGAAACTAGTACCAGATGGTGAGACCACATTATTCAGCTGCATGGAATAACCAGTGGAGAGTAGAGAGAACCATGTTCAAGTCCTTGTGCCAGGAGCTGAGTTACTCTCCAGAAGCAATGAATTTTCTTGTCAGCACCAAGGCCGAAGAAGGAAAGGGCTGCTGTGTGAAGCCATGCAAAGATCGACTCTTATCATCTGTTGAAAAGCAATTTTGGAAGAGGTTTGCTGCAGGCACAGAGCAGTGAAGTCTCTGGAAGCCCCTCTACAGGTCCCCTGCTCCTGCATGAGCAGTGTCTGCCCTGTTCCTGGTGAAAGGCATGCCAGAACAGAGAGGAAATGTATACCAGAAAAGCTGTAAAGGGCCATGAAAACTACTGAGATTTTTGTGATGCCTACATGGAAATGAGTGCCCACGAACTCACATCCTTAGCAGAAATGTTTGGTTCATTTTATTAAGGCTTACTTTGTCTATGTGTACTAAGGCAAAAGAGCCAAGCTCTAAGTCTTGAGAATGAAAAGCACCATATAAATAATAAACACTGTATTTATATATTTATATTTTGTATATCATATTTGCATTTATGGATCTATAAACCCTGTATTTGTATGTTAATTTTAAGGCACTGCATAAATGTAAATATTAAGCTACTTCCAAAGCTTATACAGATACTTCCTTGTGCTACAAAGAAGGTTGCAAAGTGATGTTTTTCTTAAAGCTTTCTTTTTTAAAAAAAGTCTCCATTTAAAATATCTGGCTTCATTTTATATTCTTGATTTTGTTAGCAAAGACGTCAGTGTGGGAACAGTGGTGGTTCAGCATTGTATCTGCACCTGCCTCCCTCAGGAGTAGTCTCTGCCATAAGCCTCAACTCGAGCAGCTACCCAGAGCCTCGAAGTGCTACGTCCGCAGTCGGGGCGATGCTGAGAGGTGATGCAGGATCAAGCCAGCTCCACTCACTGCATCACTGGGGACTTTGCTGGTTTTGTAGAGACCCCTGGGTGTGAGAGGACATTCGAAGCTGTTGATGCTGGCACAGTGACATAGGAAGGCCGCGGTCACCCAGAGGCTTTGAAAAGCTTGACTCTGAGGCTGGAGGTGAGGGCAGTCAGGCGGTGGAATGGGTTGTGGCTGTCCTCAGAGGTCATGGACTCTCCATCCTTGGAGATGTTCAAAACTTGATGGGACCCTGCACAATCTGCTCTAGACATGCCTTCTTTCATCAGGCAGCTGGACTAGGTCACCTCCAGAGGTCCCTTCTAGCTTGAATTATTGTTATGATTTTACGATCTTGGTGGAAAATTCCTCTCTACTGGGTTATAGATAGAAATGTAGATTATTTGTAGATAGCTAGTGAAAGATGCTTTTATTGCCGGATTTGTTGGAAATACAGTTGGTTTCTTGTAACTGTAACTCTCAACAACCTATGTACTTGTCTGGCCCCACTGAGAAACTTATAGAGGTGTCTGAGAAACAGTATCCATATATATTGTTTAATTTAAACCCTGTGTTGCAGATCCTCTGCAGGATGGTGCTAGCTTTTCCAATTTTCTCCCTTACCAAGGCATGCAAGTGTTTATGTCCTAGTCTATCTAACACAACAAGCAAAATAGCAAATGAGTTTCTGAAGAAATTCTTGGCATTTTAACAACAGTAGTCAGACTGGAAATGCTTTAAAGCATACAGTAAAAATTGATGAGAATCAATGACACAGCTTTGAAAGCACGTCGGGTTTTTTGGACTTGCATATTCTTTAGATCAGTTTCAGTAAACTATTTCCAATTCCCTTAAATACATGAAAGAATAAGATATTTTTGGTGCATTACTTCAGTGGGGTTACATCTAGGATAATGTTGTCCATCTTTCACTGTCAGCTGAGGGATATCTCAAACCAAGGCCCCAATTAAGTATACAGTATTCATGAGCTATGTCTGTGTTATTTACAGGACAGCACTTCATTAATAAACGCAATTCTGTATTACATGGTTAATGACAATCAACATAATTACCATAACCTGGGTAGACAATTGCTTCTGAGTTATAATGAAACATTTTATGAAAAAAAAAATTTACTCCAAGACTCAAGATAATAGCTTTAATGGAACATTATTCTTCCCCCACCCTTCAGTAAGTACTTTTAAGGCCATTCACCTCAAATGTGCAATTTAGAAGATCGTAATTAGCGAAGTGGAAGACTGAAAGGCTAGAATTTATTCAGATGCTACCTTTAATGCATCCAGGTGTCTCTGGCTCATCCTTACTACAGTAGCCAAAGCATTATTAAAATACAGAAAAGTCTGTTTGTGTGTACAAACTTATATATGTGTGTGTGTATGTATGTGCACAATCACATCAGGCTTGTATGTGCAATGGCATGACCAAATCCCTGTGTTCTATCTCCTTTAAACAAGAAAAAAAGTAAAGCATTTGGTAAAGTTATCACTAAAGGTCCTTCAGTATCAACCTAAGGGACATCTGACAGCTGCAGCCTGGTTTTTGACAGCGAAACTAAAGGGGAATTACTGGCTATTGCATGCAGATACACAGTCATGCTAAGATGTAGATAGCATAAAATGGTGTAGCCTCATCGATACGACAAGCGCTTCCTTTCTTCGGTCGTGTTTTTGGACTGCCAAGGGAAGGCAGCAGGAGCACCGTGCCCTCACCCCGCAATTCCCCCGGCTACGGGGGCCTCACCCGCAGGCAGCCTGGCCCTGGGCTGCCCCTGCCCTCCCTGTCTCACACATCAGCTTCACCCATCCAGTTTGGCCAGAACCATTAATGGGATTTGACTCCAATTGCTAGGTTATTTCCCAAACTGCATACCAATAGACACATTTGATTTTAGATACTGAGATCCAAAGTTTACTCAACCTTTTCATTGCTTGTTTCACTTTGCAAAACAAATAATCTTTCCTGAATCCCATTTCCCTTCCTTTCCCCACAAATAAATTAATCCTCATGCTCCCCTAATTATTCCTCATTGCAAGGAAGCAACCCTTAATCTCTGAGACCTCCACAACCAGTATTAAGCACTAAACCAATGCCAAAGATAAAAGTTCTAGGCACTTTTTTATTATTATTTAATGGAAATTGAGGCTAGATTCCCCTCTTTGCTTTAGACAGCGTAAGGCTTCCTGAGAATGATTCAGTGTGTGTTTTCAGAATGCATCATGAACGACAAGCTAAAATCTTTCATCTCTTGTTTGTACACAGTACTACAGCTTGTCAATAAGCAATTTGGATTTTGCCCAGTTCTTGCAATGAAATACTAAAACTTCCTGTTTAAGCAAAAAATATTTACCCTGTACAAATAATGGTATATTACTTATATATGGATTCTGAGCATGCTCATTTTGATTACATTAATTTTCTTCCATAGCTTAAGGATTTTTTTTTATTATCTAGATATAATACATCTATTATAATTTCTTTTTTAGTGAGTCACCACTGAACAAAGCTATCTTTTGAGTTTATTGTTTGGTAATACTTTGTAAGCATTTTCATTTCCCCTTTGCTTGAACATAAGCAGTGGGCAATAATCTTTCTTAAGCAATGATCTTAATTTTCTTGTCAGATAAGTCAAGGATGTTCATCATGAGGACACGCAAGAGAGGAAGAGTGTATTCTGCTTTGGGTAAGTGTTTACTGTGGACAGTCCATGAAGAGATACAGAGGAAAAAACCACAACCCAAACCAAGAAAAAAAGCAGGATTTCAGTTTGGAGAAAGATGTCCAATGTAGAGAGACAGGTTTTGGAATCATTAGCAGAGTGACAATACTTAAAACATACGCAATTTCATACGCAATTGC
This sequence comes from Cariama cristata, assembly GCF_000690535.1. NCBI lineage: Eukaryota > Metazoa > Chordata > Aves > Cariamiformes > Cariamidae > Cariama > Cariama cristata. Next base: position 18,494 of record NW_009615838.1, on the reverse strand, counting down.
TCAAACTGGATGTGCAAGCAGAAGAAGGGTAGGAGCCTAGGGGAAAAAAAGGCAAAATGCACAGTTTAGGTGTTGGAACAAGGCAGTGGCATCACTGTGCCATTTGCCTGGGATTTAACGTCTCTGGTTTCTCAGCAGAGCTAATTAGCCGAGCGAGCACCGTCAGGAAGGGAGCTGTGCTCCCTTCAGCTGATTCCAAGTCAGCACCGGTACATCACGCTCCGTTGTGCTTTACAGACACAAGGGACATGTCTGAAGAAATATCTGAGGCATTCCCTTAGGGAATCTCTGGCTGAAAACAAATGATAAAAAAGATGGTGCTCTACTAAAGGAGAAAATGAAGGAGCAATCTAGAAGGAAAGCATAGCACCTACATGGAACAAAATCACTGAATCCCTTCACAGGATAAAAACAAGGTTTTGTTTAGCAACTCTGATGGGTGGTACTTGTTAGTTAGTGCCAGATACAAATATCTAACATCTAACATCTGCGTATTCCAGTTCAGTGGAGACCAGGAAAAGGAACAGGCTGAAAAATGTTCACTCTGAGGGTAAAACCAGCAGCCATCTCATTTGCTTAGTATCTAGTCAATGCTCAAGAAGCTTTTAAGTGACCAAAATGAACTTCCATGGCGAAGGAAGGGTCGGTCAGTAAAGCACTGGGCTCGGTGGCCAGGAATTTGGTGACACAGAGGTTTGTGACCTGAAAATTCTTTGTTAGAATCAAGTGACACTAAACTTTAATGGGGGG